>NC_087195.1:8660251-8707751 GCF_035594125.1 Scylla paramamosain
GAATACAGTAGAAATATGTAGAAGTATCAATGATTCAGATTATTCTAGAAAGTTTGAGAACATTCTGGAACACATTCTACAAAGACTAAGAATATTCTAGAGTACTCTTTGACAATATAAAAATAGGCTCTTGCAGGCCACCAATGAGTTCTGCTTTGGCTGCTTGAGAAGACACATCATAAGAGATGAAATGGCGTCAAGAAGCTGCACTCATTCTCCAGATGCACTTTGCTACATATGTGGTCAATTCATCAAGACAAGAGCAGAGAAGCTCTCTGTGACAGCATCTGGAAAAAAAATGTATGAAGCTTACAAAGTATATTTTGCTGTGCCAGTTAGGGACCAAGACAAGACCTGGGCACCTTATTTTGCCTGTGAGCATTGTAAGAGAACACTAGAAAGTGAAATAGCTGTTAGTTTTTCAAGAATAAAATCCAGTTAAGAATTAAAAATGAAAATAAAATAAGTAACAGAAATTAATACTGTTGCTCTTTTACAGAATGGTATAGAGGGGAAAACAGAGCCATGAATTTTGTTATTTCTAGAATATGGCGTGAACCTACTGAACACTCAACTGACTGCTCTTTCTGCATGGTGGATCCTTCCAAATGCCGATGTTGGAAAAAATGCACCTGCTGTTTTCTATCCAGACATTCCATCTTCCATTGCACCAGTACCACACAGTGCTGATCTTCCTGTACCAGCTTCTCCAGAAAAAAAAAAAAAAGTCAGTTATCAGAAGAAAGTAGCAAGTCAGCTGAGCAGAGAGGAAGACTGTGGCATCACAGATACAGTTGTAGTTGGGAGGAATCCTTATTACCCAAACCAAAGATATTTCACTGACCTCATCAGAGATCTTGGTTTGACAAGGTCAAATGCTGAGCTTTTGATTTCAAAGCTGAAGGAATGGGATTTACTTGATGCTAGTGACCAGCCAAAGAAAACGTCACAAACATTTTTCCAGCTTCTTTGCAAAGGAGGACAGGTTATGCTACTGCAGTGATGTATCAGGCTTGTTTGATACTATTGAAATTGCTTGCAATGCAGATGAATAGAGACTCTTCATTGACAGCTCCTCCAAAAGCCTAAAAGCTGTACTTCTGTACAATGGAAACAAGTGTCCATCTCTGCCCCTTGTTCATTCTGTGGATCTTAAGGAGCTACAGCAGTGTAGAGCTTCTACTGGAAACTTTGAACTACAACAAGTGTGGCTGGGAAGCTATCGGAGACTTCAAGATGGTGGCTTTCTTGTTGGGACTGCAAGGAGGTTTTACCAAGAATACCTGTTTTCTCTGCCTTTCGGACGGTAGAGACAGATTAGCACATTACCACTGGTCTCCAAGGACTGACACTACAGTGAGAGCACACAATATTTAACATGAGCCATTGGTGAATCATCAAAAGATTTTGTTTCCTCCACTACACATCAAACTGGGTTTAATGAAACAGTTTGTTACAGCTCTTGACAAAAAGTCTGCTGCTTTCAAATATCTTCAAGATTTCTTTCCTAAGCTTTCAGAAGCAAAAGTGAAGGCTGGTATCTTCATTGGACCAAAATTAAGGAAAATTATGGAGTGCTCAGAATTTTTATAGCTCACAGAAAAAGAGAAAAAAGTTTGGGAGTGTTTTATTGCTGTAGTACGGTGCTTTTTTTTTTGGCAACAGCAAGCCTGATAACTATATGGAACTGGTTGAGGCTTTAATAAAAAGCTATGGTGAGATGGGCCGCAGAATGTCCTTGAAGGTCCATATCATAGATGCTCACCTCGACAACTTCAAGGAAAATATAGGAACATATTCAGAGGAACAAGGGGAGCGCTTCCACCAATGTATAATGAAATTTGAAGAGAGATATCAGGGATCCTTCAATGAAAACATGATGGGAGACTATTTTGGGGCTCATACGTGAAAGTAATTTGTTGTATTCACGTAAATCAAGAAAAAAAAATAATCCTAAAAACTGGTTTCAGAAGTTTGAAAACATTTTTTTTTGTCATTTGATTTTTTTTTTTCTCTCTCTCTCCAAAAATGGTGAAAATCGTGAAATTAGGTATTTTGGGGCAAAAAATCACTCCAAAAGCCACAAAAGCAAAGTTTGACAGGAATAATGGACATTTTCTTTTTTCTTTTCATTGCTTATAATGAAAAGTGTTGGAAAACAACACTTGCTTGTCAAAGACAAAAATCATGTTATATTGTGTAATAAACTATGAATATGAATTGGTCTTGCCAAAGGGAATGGCGTTAATAAGCATAATAAGATATCAACAGGAAAGATATTTTGCCATCGTTTAATTAAAAAAGATTAATGTAGACTGTTCTTCATATTCCTCATACATCTTATTCTTTTTTTTTTATGAAACTACTTGGGAAAAAAAATTACATATATATATATATATATATATATATATATATATATATATATATATATATATATATATATATATATATATATATATATATATATATATATATATATATATATATATATATATAACGCCAAAGGGAATGGCGTTAATAAGCATAATAAGATATCAACAGGAAAGATATTTTGCCATCGTTTAATTAAAGAAAACTAATGTAGACTGTTCTTCATATTCCTCATACATCTTATTCTTTTTATTTATGAAACTACTTGGGAAAAAAATAATAAATAAATAAATAAATAAATAAATAAATATATATATATATATATATATATATATATATATATATATATATATATATATATATATATATATATATATATATATATATATAAAGGAAATGTGCCCGTCTTATCAACTAATTCGTCATATGAACTAATTCGATGAAACTGGTATGGTATTATGCTACACTCTAATTCCAGGAAACTGGGCCTCAAGGTGCCCTTTTTATTTTACACAAACTTCATTCCATCATTAAGATTATATAAAAAAAAAAAAAAATAAATAAATAAATAAATAAATAAATGAACTGCAAAAAATTATCTTACTTTATCTAAAAATGAGATTATAATAAAAGAGAAGCTATCGGCGTCAGCAAAGTGAAAGGTGAAAAAACGGGGTGCCGTCCCAGGACATGCGACGAGACCTAGCACAATTAAAAATAGTTTAACGGTACCGCTTGTATGAAGAAGGAATCTTTCGTGCGAAGGATTTGCTTAACAATACAGCTATGAAACGAAAAACGCCATATGTTCCACTCTGGGTTAGTCGGATCAGTACCTCATTTACATTAAGAATATTCAAATCCCAGCCTACTTAATCTATAGTTGTTAGTTTTCTTTTCTTTTTTTTTTAATTCTTTTGAATTTTAACAATACTTCACATATGTTACTTTTATGTTTAATTTTAACACAACCAGTATTTTTATACATTTTATAATCCGGAGCCATTTTTATGCAAGAGGGCCACTGGCCATGGATAAAAAAAAAAAAGAAAGGCCCACTTATTGCCAGTTCCCATATAAATCTCAGATAGAATGATAAAAGAAAAAAAAAACGAGCACAATTATCTTGAAAACCCCCACTTGAAAGAGTGCAAGTCATAGGAAAGAGGAAATACAAAAGCAGGCAGGGAGTTCCAGAGTTTACCGGAGAAAAAGGGATGAATGATTGAGAATACCAGTTAACTCTTGCATTAAGGAGATGAACAGAATAGAGATGCGAGAAGGAAGAAAGTCTTCTGTAGTGAAAGGAGGCATGCAGTTGGCAAGATCAGAGCAGTTAGCGTGAACATAGCGGTAGAAGAAAGCAAGAGATGCAACACTGCGACGATGAAAAAGAGGCTGAAAGCAGTCAGTTAGAGCAGAAAAATTGATAAGACGAAAAGCTTTTTATTCTATCCTGTCCGAAATATTGGTATGAATGGAATGAGTAGTTGTAGCTCCATGAAACGATTTTTTTTATCACTTCACTTCACTTGCTTTGAGCGTAAAGTGGTGAGGGAGAAGAGGGATAGTTTAGGAAGCAGGCTCTCCCTGGAAACTTTTTCCCGGTAACACCTTTTCTGGTAACCCTAGCTGGTCAGTCACAAGTACTCACGGTTTTGTCAAGGTTTCCCTGCGTGTCCTCTTCGTATTTTGTGCCACTGCAGCTAAAATAAGAACTTTCTACAATTATTGGGTGTTTCTGTGATCACTCTTGTACTAATAGAGATCACCCACAAATAATCAAAAATAAAATGAAAGTAACATTCAAATAGTCAGCAGGTGTGTGTGGGAATGTGTGGTGATGTGGGAAACAGGCCAGGCTGCAAGATGTATAGGGAGGCAGGGGATATATATATATATATATATATATATATATATATATATATATATATATATATATATATATATATATATATATATATATATATATATATATATATATATATATATATATATATATATATATATATATATATATATATATATATATATATATATATATATATATATATATATATATTTTATTTATTTTTTTTTTTTTTGGGGGGGGGAGGAAATTACTCAATTAGTTAAAAGGAAAAAAATATCTTGAACTAACCTTCCTTTTACTTGTCATATCAAAGCAGGCAGGTGTAATGGTGGGAATGATGGCAGCAAGTGCCATGGAGGTGGAGACAAAGTGATGGTTGTGTGGTGAGGAACAGCGAGTGTGATGGTGTGTGTGTCATGTTGTTCATTATTTACTTAGAAACCTTTTATAGAGGTAAGTGTGATGACGCGTGCTGTCGCTGTGAGAAGTCCGGCCAGCCAAGACACACCATTGACTATCAGAAGCTTAACGCTGCCTGCAGGAGAGAAACCCACCACATTCCCACACCTTATGAAATGGTGTCTGGCATTCCACGTCACACCTACAAGACTACAACAGATGACTGTAGGCAGATAGTTGGGAGGGCAGTACAGTGCGGCAAGAGTGGAGTCACGGGCAGTGGAGTAGTTGGTGCTCGGTTTTTGTACAAGGGTTTCGCCATGTTCGAGATTTGTGACTCGCTCTCCAGTAGCAGGCGATGAAGGGGTATATCGTTTCAGAGCAAAGTATAGCTCCTAAATCTTTTTCGAAACCTGAACCTACCAGAGCTTCGTTGTTTATTTTGTACTTACTGAGTGGGTTTCCTCTACTTACGCTAATTACTTAGCATTTGTTGATGTTAAACTGCATTTGCCATTTGTTTGTCCATTCGTTCACCCTATTCAAATCAGACTGCAAGGCGATAGCATCCGATTCTGACCAAATCAATCTACCTCTTTAATAATAATAATAATAATAATAATAATAATAATAATAATAATAATAATAATAATAATAGTAATAATAATGTTTATTGTCATAAGGCACTTAAAATTTAGATATCTATAAAATATGAGTAGAAGGAAAAAAAAAAAACAATATGACAAAGAGGACTAGATACCCGAGGATATGTGTGTCGTATCATACTCCTTAGAGAAAATAAATAAATAAAAAAACAAAGACTGGCGCTGCTGGGGAAAATTACAAGTGCAAATAATATAATAATACTACAAGTAATTATATAAAGATTGGATGAAAGACGAAGACATAAAACAATAATAATAATAATAATAATAATAATAATAATAATAATAATAATAATAATAATAATAATAATAATATAACAATCTAGATAACATATGATACTAAATATTACTGAGGTAATTATCCAATAAAAATGTCTTAAGCTTGTGCTTGAATGTTGAGATGTTACAATTGTGTGGGATGTATTTGGATACATGGTTCCATATAATTGCCCCTTTATACCTGAAAGTTTTCTGTAATAGAGTTGTTCTACATTGTGATACATGAATTTCTTGGCTATGAAAATGAACTTGGTTATTTCTGATAATCATATCGTTAAATATTAAGGGCAAGCAATTGTTACACATTAACTTGCGAAGAGAAAATATGTAGATTTTGTCAAGTGGTAGTATTTGGAACGACAATAACAGCGGTCTGGTGTGTTCTCTGTGATTTATAGATGCGATAATTCTAACAGCTTTTTTTTTATTTTTTTGTAGTTTAAAGACAGAATCAGAATGACATCTACTAACTGTTCCCCAGACTTCAATTTCATATAGCAGATATGGATATATAAAACTATTATACATTATGACAAGCATTGACTTATCTACAAGTTTCCTTGCTCTAGATAATATTCCGACTCCTTTAGCAATTTTGTTTTTAATTAATTTAACATGTTCTGACCAAGACAATGTTGAGTCGATAGTAACACCTAAGAATTTTATAAAGTTTACTCTATTAATTACTTTATTATTTAAAGATACATCAAAATTCAATGAGTAATTTTTTTCCCTTAGTATGAAATATCATATATTTTGTTTTATCTATAATGAGAGACAGTTTATTTGCATTTACCCAGTCCATTATATTTAGCATTTCTGTGTTAACTTTAGTGATCACTTCATTTACTGCATTACCTATCTTCGTGTCATCCGCAAGTTTACTAACATCACTACTAATTCCACTATCCATGTCATTGATATATTTGTTGAAAACAACAATTGCCCTAAAACTGATCCTTGTGGCACCTCAGTAATTACTTGACCCCATTTAGACTTAAGAGCCGTTTATTACAACTCTGTCGCCTGTCATTTAGCCACGACCTTATGTTGTCTGACACCTTCTCATCTATCCTGTGTGCTCTAACCTTTCTCAGGAGCATCTCATGGGGCACCTTGTCAAACGCTTTACTAAAGTCCAGATATAGGATTTCATAACAATCACCATTATCTGCCGCTTCATAAATTTTACTGTAAAAACTTAACACATTCGTGAGACAAGACAACTCCTCCGTGAAGCCATGCATTGACTGATTTATCAATTTATGTTTGTCTTAATGCTCCCTAATGTTCTTCGCTATTACTGACTCCATTATTTTAACTACAAAAGAAGTTAAGGTGACAGGTCTATAATCAGACGTTAAACTTTTATCTCCTTTCTTTAAGAAGGGTACTACATTCGCCTGCCTCCACATTATCGGTACCTCACATGAGTCAAGTGATTTCCTAAAGACAGAAACTAACGGTGCATTAATAACCTCTTCGCATTCCTTAAGTACTCGGGGATATATTTCATCTGGTCTTGGTGTCTTGAATTTTTAGCCTGTCTCCTGTTCCACTATCTCTATTTATGATATCTTTCAGCTTCTCATTCTCTCCTGCTCTAAATATCTGCTCACTATTCGGCATTTCCTGTATGTTTTTTTTGGGTGAAGACAGTTGAAAAATACTCATTCAAAATTTTACTAATCTCCTCCCCAGAATTAACCACCTCTCCATCTGCTGCCTTTAATGGACCTATCTTCGTTTTATATACCTGATAAAATCCCATGGGGTCCGTCTTCACTTGGCTGGCTTGTGCTGGTGTGGGGACACACACCCACACCCTTGCCGCCCACATTCTTCTCAGGATTCTTCATATTCTTCAGAAGTCAGGCGTTCTGTGGCTTCCTTACATGAACTGTTCCTTTTCCTGAAGGGATGGACGTCTAAGGAAAGACGTGGAAAAGTGCAGGGTGGTATCATTGGCGTAGGAGTGGTTTAAAATTCATCGATGAATAATAGGAAGAGAGTCTCTCGGTGATAGAACAGACCCCTGAGGAACACCACTGTTAATAGATTTAAGAAAAGAACAGTGACCGTCTACCTTAGCATCAATAGAACGATCCGAGAAGATACTTGAGATGAAGTTACAGAGAAAATGGTAGAAGCCGTAGCCACCTCTCCATCAAGTATAGCACGAGAACAGGCTGTGTTAAATCAAGGTTTGGAAGGTATAGGTCAAGAGAAGCAGTGAGGAATGTACGCCTCCATGCCAGACACTATCACCTCTGTTATGCGCTCAGCACACAGAGACAGGTCTCGGACACGGAAGCAGTGGTCATTCCAAGGGTAATCGGTAAAATACGAAACACTCCGGAGAGTCTGGCTTTCTGCGAGGCTTTTTAATATCTCGAATCGTCATTGATTGGTCGCTTGCAGGCACAGTTGCAAATAAGTGGCGTCTGTTCTTCAGTCACTGTCATAGGAAGGTGGAAATACAGAAGCAGGCAGGGAGTTCCAGAGTTTACCAGAGAAAGGGATGAATGATTGAGAATACTGGTTAATTCTTGCGTTAGAGAGGTGGACAGAATAGAGGTGAGAGAAAGAAGAAAGTCTTGTGCAGCGAGGTCGCGGGAGGAGGGGAGGCATGCCCCCTGTCTCAAGCTACGTTGAATAATACGGTCAATATTCTGATAGCTAATATTCCCCCATTTTCTGAAGAGCTTGCCTGGTATTGCATCATGTCTCAATGCTTTATTGTTCTTCATACGAGTCGCTGCTTCCTTTATTTCATTTTCTGTGACTTAACTATGGATAGTATCTTCCTCCTCTACCTCTGCTTCTTCCTTTTGTTCTTTATTTATTAATAATTCTTGAAAATAATGATGTCACACTTCATTCACTTTATCAGGATCTGTCTGCAATTCCCTATTGTTATCCTTCACTAAGAACTGATGTTCGTGACCTCCTTGTCGATAGAATTTGGCCAGTAAATATAAACATTTTCTTGAGTCTTCTAGGTCTTCTTGTTACTCTCTGTAGTCTCTTATCCAGCTTTTCCTTGGTTGCCCCTTCCTGTGATTCTTTTCCTCTTGTGCTTCTTGAATTCTGGTGGAGGTTGATAATGAATATTTCCCACAACGACACGGTGATCAGAATCCAAAGATAATGATGGAATTGCTTTGGCGTCGTGAATTAAGCTCTTGCGTCCTGTTAAAAATAAAGTTATCTGTGATTTTTGCTGTATTCCTTCCTTGCTGCACTCCACCGATACCAAGTCCATTTGTATTGCGGGCTATGGTTGAAAAAAGGTGTTCATTATCGCTAGCTGGTTTCTTCTACTGAAATCAATAACTCTTTCTTCGTCTACGTTTATGTCACCAATTCCAAATGATCCTTTTATTTATTCTTTACCTTGCCTGTCTACCCCGACGTGTCTGTTGAAATCACCTACAATAATCAAGTTTTCTTTGTCATCTCATCCATTGTAATTTGTAGCAGTTCATAATATTCACCTTTCTCTTCATTACTTAGGCCTTGTTGTGATATCCGTTTTCTGATATCTCAGTTTTAATGTTACTCCAGCTATTCTGTTGTTGACGTATTTAACATCTGAGATTCTTTCTTTCAGTTCTGGGGTCATCATAAAGGTCACACCATGTTGACCGTCCGGTGCGCCTGAGTACACAAGAACACAGTTTTCATACATTAATTTTCTACCACTACCTCTCATTCCGGTTTCTGCAAGACCTATAATTTCCAACTTTTTCTCCTGCATCAGTTCTACTAACTCGATTACTTCCTTGTTCTACCCCAAAGAAAGTTTTGGATGTAATGTGTAGCATGTGTTGCTTTTACTATTACTATTAGTGCTATCACTCCTCCTGCTTCTGCTGATGACGATATTCCTATGGGGATGACTTCAATGAAATCTTTTCTCTAACTCAATAACCAAAATGTGATGCTTTCCTTGGTTTTGTCATATATATATATATATATATATATATATATATATATATATATATATATATATATATATATATATATATATATATATATATATATATATATATATATATATATATATATATATATATATATATATATATATATATATATATATATATATATATATATATATATATATATATATATATATATATATATATATATATATGGACCTGATGGGGTCCCTCCTATTGTTCTCCGAAACTGTGCCTCCGTGCTTGCACCTTGCCTAGTCAAACTCTTTCAGCTCTGTCTGTCAACATCTACCTTTCCTTCTTGCTGGAAGTTTGCCTACATTCAACCTGTTCCTAAAAAGGGTGACCGCTCTAATCCCTCAAACTACCGTCCTATTGCTTTAATTTCCTGCTTATCTAAAGTTTTTGAATCTATCCTCAACAGGAAGATTCTTAAACATCTATCACTTCACAACCTTCTATCTGATCGCCAGTATGGGTTCCGTCAAGGCCGCTCTACTGGTGATCTTCTGGCTTTCCTTACTGAGTCTTGGTCATCCTCTTTTAGAGACTTTGGTGAAACTTTTGCTGTTGCCTTGGACATATCAAAAGCCTTTGATAGAGTCTGGCACAAAGCTTTGATTTCCAAACTACCCTCCTACGGTTTCTATCCTTCTCTCTGTAACTTCATCTCAAGTTTCCTTTCTGACCGTTCTATTGCTGCTGTGGTAGACGGTCACTGTTCTTCTCCTAAATCTATTAACAGTGGTGTTCCTCAGGGTTCTGTCCTGTCACCCACTCTCTTCTTATTATTCATTAATGATCTTCTAAACCAAACTTCTTGTCCTATCCACTCCTATGCTGATGATACCACCCTGCACTTTTCCACGTCTTTTCATAGACGTCCAACCCTTCAGGAGGTAAACATATCACGCAGGGAAGCCACAGAACGCCTGACTTCTGATCTTTCTAAAATTTCTGATTGGGGCAGAGCAAACTTGGAATTGTTCAATGCCTCAAAAACTCAATTCCTCCATCTATCAACTCGACACAATCTTCCAGACAACTATCCCCTCTTCTTCAATGACACTCAACTGTCCCCCTCTTCTACACTGAACATCCTCGGTCTGTCCTTTACTTATAATCTGAACTGGAAACTTCACATCTCATCTCTAGCTAAAACAGCTTCTATGAAGTTAGGTGTTCTGAGACGTCTCCGCCAGTTTTTCTCACCCCCCCAGCTGCTAACTCTGTACAAGGGCCTTATCCGTCCATGTATGGAGTATGCTTCACATGTCTGGGGGGTTCCACTCATACTGCTGTTCTAGACAGGGTGGAATCAAAAGCTTTTCGTCTCATCAACTCCTCTCCTCTAACTGACTGTCTTCAGCCTCTCTCTCACCGCCACAATGTTGCATCTCTAGCTGTCTTCTACCGCTATTTTCATGCTAACTGCTCTTCTGATCTTGCTAACTGCATGCCTCCCCTCCTTCCGCGGCCTCGCTGCACAAGACTTTCATCTTTCTCTCACTCCTATTCTGTCCACCTCTCTAACGCAAGAGTTAACCAGTATTCTCAATCATTCATCCCTTTCTCTGGTAAACTCTGGAATTCCTTGCCTGCTTCTGTATTTCCACCTTCCTATGACTTGAATTCCTTCAAGAGGGAGGTTTCAAGACACTTATCCACCAATTTTTGACCACTGCTTTGACCCTTTTAGGGACTGGCATTTCAGTGGGCATTTTTTTTTATTAGATTTTTGTTGCCCTTGGCCAGTATCCTTCCTACATAAAAAAAAAAAAAAATATATATATATATATATATATATATATATATATATATATATATATATATATATATATATATATATATATATATATATATATATATATATATATATATATATATATATAATTTTTTTCTAAACATTGATAACGATAATAATGTGATGATTCCACGAGTAATCCTTATTATTATTATTATTATTATTATTATTATTATTATTATTACTACTACTATTATTATTATTATTATTATTATTATTATTATTATTATTATTGCTGTTTCTACTACTACTACTACTACTACTTCTACTACTACTACTACTACTACTACTACTACTACCTACCTACTACTACTACAACTGCTATTACTGTGTTTAGTGTTTAGGCTGTTGTCACGAAATTCTATCATTTTCCTCCATTGATATGGAGGAAAGTTATCTCTTTCCTACAGCAAAGCGTCACGTATGCTGTCACACACACACACACACACACACACACACCTCGCTGGAAGTATGTGGACGACTGCACCGTGGGCGTCCCAGTTTCCACCAAGAACCCGGACTACTCGCCACTGCAAGCAATTCTGGAGCGACTGCAGACGTGGACAGAGGAGAGCAGGATGACCATCAACCACAGCAAAACTGTGGTGATGCATTTCTGTACCTCCTCTGTACCAGTGCCCCCTCCCCGGCTCACAGTGGGCCCTCACCCCCTCCAGGTGGTCCAATGTGCCAAGCTTCTCGGAGTCACGGTGGACGACCAGCTGACCTGGAAGCAGCATGTCGCCAGCACCGTGAGATCAGCTACCTACAGGCTGTACATGCTGCGCAGACTCAGGACGCTGGGGACGCCGACAGATGAGTTAAGGGGGGTGTACCTTACCTTCATCCTCCCCAAACTCATGTACGCCTCCCCAGCGTGGTCCTCCTCCCTCACACACACTCAACAGCTACAGCTAGAGAGTGTGCAGAAAAGGGCGTGCAGGGTCATCCTTGGCCCTGCATACACCACCTATGAAGAAGCCCTGACCACCCTGAGTCTGTCCAGAATATCCACCAGGCACCGAGAGGCTCTGGAGAAGTTTGGGAGGGGACTACTGCATCATCCGCGTCTCAGAAACATGCTGCCGCCCGACGCGCCTCGCCCGGTCCGTGCCACCAGACACCACAACAAAATAACGCCCCTGAAGGCGCCGCGCACGGACCGGTACAGACTCAATGCGATTCCCACCATGGTGTGAGCCATCAATCAATAGTATTTCCCTCCTAGATTAGACTTACCTTTAGGATTAATGTTAAGTTTTTCCCCATCCCCTATGTACATTTTCAGTTTGTCACCTGCCTAAATAATAAACCGTTTATTATTATTATTATTACACACACACACACACACACACACACACACGCACAAAAAAAAAAACATCACATTGCTTCCTCAGATTACCTCATCAAATTCATTTTTATCCCATAACATGTAAAGCTCTCTCTCTCTCTCTCTCTCTCTCTCTCTCTCTCTCTCTCTCTCTCTCTCTCTCTCTCTCTCTCTCTCTCTCTCTCTCTCTCTCTCTCTCTCTCTCTCTCTCTCTCTCTCTTTCGAATAGATAGAAAGCTGTGAAACAATTGTCTGGTTTTAACACGAGTAGAAATTAAAAAAGCACACAAGAGTATGAAAAGACACTGGGCCATAAACCCTGACCATTTCATCGTCTTACCTTTCTTCATGTAACAAACTCTTGTGGAAGTTACTGGAGTTTTCATGATTTTGATGGTAGATTAACAAAGATTATGTTCAATGAACATGAAAAGTATCAATAGAAATCCGGATTGGATTTCCGTGAGAGAGACGCTGAAGACAGTCAGATAGAGGAGAGGAGTTGATGAGACGAAAAGCATTTGATTCCACCCTGTCTAGAAAAGCAGTATGAGTGGAACCCACGGTCAGGAATACGAGTAGGGTGTTGCACCAATTGCTCTAGATCGTGAAGGATAGCAAAGTTGTAGACTAGTTCACCAGGATGGTCAGTGAAGGGAGAGGAAAGCCAAAGCTGGTGGTGAACATTGAAGTCTCCAAGAATGGAGATCTCTGCAAAAGGGAAGAGGGTCAGAATGTGCTCCACTTTCGAAGTTAAGTAGTCAAAGAATTTCTTATAGCCAGACGAGTTAGGTGAGAGGTATACAGCACAGATAAATTTAGTTTGAGAGTGACTCTGTAGTCGTAGGCAGATGGTGGAAAACTCGGAAGATTCAAGAGCGTGGGCACAAGAGCAGGTTAAGTCATTGCGCACATAAACACAGCATCCAGCTTTGGATCGAAAATGAGGATAGAGAAAGTAGGAGGGAACAGAAAAGGGGCTACTGTCAGTTGCCTCAGACACCTGAATTTCAGTGAGGAAAAGAAGATGAGGTTTAGAAGAGGAGAGCTGGTGTTCTACAGATTAAAAATTAGATCTTAGACTGCGAATGTTGCAGAAGTTAATGAAGAAAAAGTTAAGGGGGAGGTCAAGACACTTAGGGTCGTCGACAGAAAGGCAGTCCGACCTGGGAACATTTATGGTCCTCTCCCCAGATGGGGACTCTGAGGCTGGTGTAGGAGTCGCCATGATGATTTTAAATTTTTTTGAATGAAGGGTGTGTGTGTTATTAGGTGCTTGTAGTTTTGTGTGGAGGAAGAGAGTTGTCTTTAGAGGGCAGGCTGTGACTGCCCCCTTGTGTTGTGAGACACAAAGGGAAATGTTCAGTGAGGTCACAGCTGGGTTTAATGATAAGTTCACAGCACCCCCCTGAACAGTGCATTAGGTCTCACTGGGAGTAATTATTGTTTCAGCAGGTGTCTACTGCTTCCTGCCTGGTCGCTTCTTGCAGCTTCCCTTATTTCTTATGTTATTATGTTCTTATGTACACCAGATCTTTGTATAACAAGGGATTACTTTAAACAGATATAAAAATAAATAGATACACATAAACAGAGTTTACATCAATTACGAACTAACACAATAACACATTAAAGCAATACAGAAAACTTACGTTCTTTAGCAGCAGCCTTGCGGGAAAATGTCCGATAACAAGCATCCAGGCAGATATGTAACACTATATAGAAAGCTTGCCATCTACAGTGGGATACTATGAAGACAGGTCAGGCTTGTAAAAGTCACAAACATGACACGTGTGATCTCCGCAATCCTGCAAGCAAACAATTAGACATCAGGAGAGAGAGAGAGAGAGAGAGAGAGAGAGAGAGAGAGAGAGAGAGAGAGAGAGAGAGAGAGAGAGAGAGAGAGAGAGAGAGAGAAATGTCAAGCTATAATATTTTCTGAGCAGCTTCAGGGTTGGCATGTCTGTCCCACAACTACAAGTCTAGATATGGACTTTTCTATGATGTCAAATCTGATCTTTTATATGGGAACAGATGACAGCCTGTGAGTATAGGATTGTGTATTTATTGGAGCATGAGAGAAGCCAAGAATATTTCTCTCATGTGTGTGTGTGTGTGTGTGTGTGTGTGTGTGTGTGTGTGTGTGTGTGTGTGTGTGTAAGACCATAAATAATTTGCCCAGTAACATATGAAAGGTGAAAATAGTGATGTAAAAAGCAAATCTGCTAAACATGATACAATTTGATTCAAACATTTACCTTTGCATCAAAGAGCCAAACTGACATGGCCACCTACCTCGCTCCATAATGAGTGGTGCATGTGGCCCCACCAGCACTGCGACTGCCCCTGCTCCTCCTGTAGGTTATGCTGCTCCAGAGGCATACACAGCAATGTCCCCAGCAATGGCCACTGCGTATCTAACTGTTCAAACAAAAATTATGACACAGTACAAAAAAATGAAGAAACTCAAAAGCTATCCAACCCTGAAAGTCAATATATGGTCATCACACAATATAATAATAATAATAATAATAATAATAATAATAATAATAATAATAATAATAATAATAATAATAATAATAATGACTGATTATATCATTACCATATTTCTTGTACAAAGAGTAACCAGTATTACCTAGTAATAAGTCTTTTATGCCTTAATAATACAAAAGCAATTCAAAATTATATAACAAGCTGCAGGGTCCATTCACATCCACACACACACACACACACACACACACACACACACACACACACACACACACACACACACACACACACACACACACACACACACACACACTGATAATGTTTTGTAATATAAGTGAATGACATAAATGAAAAATAAACAGTTATATGAACTTATTTGCAGATGATGCTAAGCTGATGAGAAGGATAAAAAATGTAAATGACCGTATGGTACTGCAAGATGATTTAAATAAGATAAATGGATGAAGTAAATCTTAGCAAATGTAATTCAATTTAAGTAAATGTAAAGTAATGAAGTTTGGTAGGACTAAGAAAAGAATGCAATATCATTATGAGATAGATGGTGTGAAGTTACAGAAATCAAAAGAGGAAGTGGATTTGGGAGTAACAGTTATTGAAAATTTAACTCTGAACAGACACACTGATGAAATTACTGAAGAGACGATGAATTTGTTAAAAAGAGTAAGAATGACATTCTCATATTTAGATGAAGGAATGATAAAAAAAAAGTCGTTGATTTCTATAAGACCAAGATTGGAATAAGCGGCAGTGGTGTAGTCTCCTTATACAAAGAGGAATATTATATCTAACTGTTCAAACAAAAATTATGACACAGAGTACAAAAAAAAAATGAAGAAACTCAAAAACTATCCAACCCTGAAAGTCAATATATGGTCATCACACAATATAATAATAATCATAATAATAGACAGGGTGGAATCAAAAGCTTTTCGTCTCATCGACTCCTCTCCTCTGACTGTCTTCAGCCTCTCTCTCACCGCCGCAATATTGCATCTCTAGCTGTCTTCTACCGCTATTTTCATGTTAAATGCTCTTTTGATCTTGCTAACTGCATGCCTTCTATCCTTCCGCGGCCTCGCTGCACAAGACTTTCTTCTTTCTCTCACCCCCTATTCTGTCTACCTCTCTAATGCAAGAGTTAACCAGTATTCTCAATCATTCATCCCTTTCTCTGGTAAACTCTGGAACTCCCTGCCTGCTTCTGTATTTCCACCTTCCTATGACTTGAATTCCTTCAAGAGGGAGGTTTCAAGACACTTATTCATCAATTTTTTACTACTGCTTTGAACCTTTTATGGGACTGGCATTTCAGTGGGCATTTTCTTTTATTGGATTTTTGTTGCCCTTGGCCAGTGTCCTTCCTACAAAAAAAAAAAAAAAAAAAAAAAAAAAAACGTGGCAGTCCCTGTATGAAATATACCTACCTATTTCCACCTATTATCCCCATCCATAAACCCATCTAATCTTCTCTTGAAGCTCCCTAATGTCTTAACACTAACAGCATGATTACTGAGTCCGTTCCACTCATCTACCACTCTATATGAGAACCAATTTCTTCCTATCTCTAAGAACCCTCAAAGTGTAAGAACCCTGAGTGACAAATGTAACAAATATAAGATAAGAAATCATTATATGAAAAGACTTCCCTCAAAATTATGAAAATCATTTCAAGATACTCTCAGATTGTCCTCACCACACATTATTGTCCCAAAAATGGTAGGAAAACAAAATAAAAAATTTTTCAAGGCTTGTCTTGATGTACCTGCTGCACTAGGTACATGACAGCTTCTGTTTCCTTCACAAACATCACCTTCTTTCTATCAAAGGGCCAGTTTTGGTGATACTTAACTATTAGTCACCATTGTATAGCACAGTGGAACCTCAGTTACCAAATACCTTGCTTTTCAAACAAATCGGTTTTCGAACAAAATTTTAAGGTCGTTATTGCTTTGGCTGCAGTAACACAATTCAGTTTTAGAACAAAGTTACTTGATTTCAAATATTGAAAGACAGCAAAAGCTATTGTTTATTACTGATTTATAGTTTTTATAAATATTTACTTCATTTTTCTATCTTCAGAGGGGGGAGACAGAGTGTAAAGCAGTACTTCAGTCTTTGAAATAATGTAAGTGTGATCCTGTTGAAAGCTTCAATGTAAACAAACAGTTTTCAGCATTCAGGAGTAATCCTGAGCCACTTGTGGCTCTTGATGAACCTCAATGCCATCACTACTGCTCAACTGCATTTTTCCAGTAGCTTTTCCCAGCAGCAAGATGTCTAATTGTTATGATCACCTTCATTCTGGTGGTAAGTGGGTTGCTCCTCTCTTTGTCCCTCTGTAAGGCTTCCCTCACTAGATTGGTGACAAAGAGAATACCTGCACAGTCTAAACAGTATCTTATGATGAGTTCTGTGTCACTAAGTTCATTCAGTACATCCTTTCTGGATAATTAATTTCTGGGCAGGAGACGTTGTGGATCTACCATCATGGCAGTGGAAGCGAGAAAGTGGGCAAGAGCGAGAGCAAGAAATTGTATACATTACAACCAGTGTAGGTGACTGCACTGTCAGCAGCCGGACGATGGTATCTGCATGGGTCAAAAGGCGTGAAAGAGAAAAGAGTCAGCAGTTTATTTTTCTCACACAAATTCATTGGGTTGAAATGAGTGATATCTCAGAGGTGTTTCTCTGCTATCTGCTGTACCTCACCTCAGGAACTAGATTGAGTGTTTTGGTTGATGCTATTATTGTAGAACTCAGATATACTCATAAAAGTTTGGTAAAAACAAAAATAAAGAAATTGTGATGGGTTGAAGTCAAAACACTGCTCTGAAATAATTATAACATGTTTTACTTGTTGTACTCTGCTTGGTTCAGGGTAGTGTGGTAAATGCCACATTTTGTAACACTAGTGAGAGCATCTCAACACAACACAACACAACAGCAGGAGCACTTTACCTCAAACTCACTGCAAATAAAAGAATTCTCATCATTGCTCAAGCAACAGTCACCATTCACTCCATTAGCTCCACACAGCACAAGTCTGGGACACTGCACTCAAAGCGAAGCAGTCAGTAAGTGGCACGCACAGCCACAAAACAAACACCAATAATCATATTAACATGCCATTACCACTTGGGAAGACTACTCTAACATAGCCAGGCATATAAACATAAACAATAGCCAATGTCAGATCAAGCGAAAATGCCTCTTACATAGTGTTTTTTTTATTTATTTATTTATTTTTATTTATTTATTTTTTTATGTAGGAGGGACACTAGCCAAGAGCAACAACAAAAAAAAAACAATAAAAAAAAAGCCTACTGAGATGCCAATCCCAAAGGACAATAACTTCTAAATATTGGCCATCCAATACAAAACACAATTTCAAATTTCACCGTTAGTCGATGGAACTGTGCCTCCATTTCATCAGGTGGCTCTCACTACAACTAAACCCAGTTGCTGTGGGTCAATTACAGTTGCTGTGGGCCATTACAATGGCCAAGTGCCCTCTCTAGCCTTGCTCCATGCCACCTGGATGACATTAGAAGCCCACACCAGCAGCCAAAACTGAGAATCGGAAATCGCACCATAATTTGAACCCCTCCAAACTTGTACATAAACACGATCTATTCAGAAAACACTAATTATTTCCTATTACCATCAAGACAAATCTTGTATATCAGTCATTTATCGTTTGAATGATATACCATTGTATTCAGCAGCTATGGTATGAATGCTAAAATAAATTATTTTATCTTGTAAATAAGTCTCCCAAATGCGATGGCATAAGCAGATTTTTAAAGAACTGCCACATAAACAAACAAGAAACTCTTTATAACAACATTTTCACCTTGCTTCTTGTGTGTGCCAACAGTGGCTTTCATTCACCAGGGTGAGGGATGATGCATTTTGAGGCTACTTGCTCCTTGCCTCCTTTATAGCAAAACTATGCCTCTGTTGCATCTTTCACATAATTACTTTACAATACATCATTATGTCATTATGTTCTCCCATATTATGATATTAGAGTTTTTTTTTTTTCTCATATACTGATTTGACACCCTCATCTTTTAGTTTCATGAGTAGCATGTATATTGGTGATGAACTTCCCAGTCTTGACCTTAAACTCAGTCCAGTAAATCTGCTGATGTGGGATGGGTGTGGTTGAGAAGGTAGTGGAATGGCAGGGTGGAGGCTGTTTTTGCCATGGCAGCCCCTGCCTGAAATAGTTTCCAATGTGTCTACTCAAATGCACCCGACCTCTCTCACTCTCGCTCTCATCTCCTTTCTCACTCTCTGTTCAGATACGGCCTCAGCCTTCAAGTAATTGTTTCTATGTAATAGTACTACCATTTAGATACATTATATGGCAAATGGAATTGTATTTATTTATTTTTTTTTCACAAAGAAATATGTGGGAAAAATTTGGATGGGTATAAGTCCCAGATCATGTTTCTGTTTCTTTATATCCAAATGGCAAAAATATATTTGTTATATGAAAAAGTAAGAGACAAGCACCACCCAGACTGAGGATTACAGGGTGCCAAGCGTACAATAAATGGAGATACAATATGAAACATGGTACGGTACATTACATATCCACAGTTCCCAATCAATTTCACATAATGAGGGACTATTATAAGTGTAAATTGCCTTTATATGTTCTGGTAACTATATTTCACCTCTTTTTATTTTCACAGCATCATCTCCACCCGTCATTATGTCAGACGGAGGCTTTTATTTCCCATTCACCGTATTGCAAATTGGTGCAGGAATCACTTACAGGATTATGCTTCAGTGACTTTCTTAATAATTATTGTCCAGCTGACCAAGTACCAATAAATTAACCAGGATTTGAAGCATTTAGTAAGTTTTAAGCTCTTTTTTTTATTACCTATTTATTTATTTATTTATTTATTTATTTATTTAATTGTTTTATTTTTTTTATTTTTCTTTTCTTATTTTTTTCTCAGTGGTAAATTCTGCCATAAAGTCTTTTTGTACACAATGTAAGTTATAGTTTGCTGTAATGAACAATTTAAAACAAGATAAAGTTTTAAATTAGTTTACTGCTAAGAGGTTTACAGTAAAATCCCTCTTATCCGGCATCAACGGGACCGCCGACATGCCGGATACTTGAATATTGCCGGATACTTGAATAGAAGTGAAATTATGTCCACAATCACCACCCTACACTCACGCATCTTACCATAACAAAGATCAGCTGATCTGATCAGCTGCTTAAGTGTAAGCACAACACGCTTCCTCTTTTCTACAACTTTAGGCATGATGAAGGCGTCAGGCGATAAACAGTGCACACACGGGACTGAGTCACTGAGTAAACACAGTGCAGTGGGCCGCGGGTGGCGCGAAGCAGTGCGCTCTGGTGGCGAGGGGACAAAGTATGCCTCGCGCGGGAATTTTAATCGATTTTATGAGAACACATTGATTTTTTATTGATTTTAAGGCTCGGGGAGAAATGTGCCGGATACTTGAAGCTGCCGGATACTCGAATGCCGGATGAGAGGGATTTTACTGTACTGTGTGATGCAGAGCAGCTGAGATTAAAGGAGTAATATAATAAATAGTGTAGAAGGAGTATTGAAACTCCATATAACTATTAGTGTTGTGCAACTCGGTACTTATTTTTTTTCAAGCCCAGTCTCTCTCTCTCTCTCTCTCTCTCTCTCTCTCTCTCTCTCTCTCTCTCTCTCTCTCTCTCTCTCTCTCTCTCTCTCTCTCTCTCTCTCTCTCTCTCTCTCTCTCATAAGAAATAAGGGAAGCTGCAAGAAGCCACCAGGCTTACACTTGACAGTCCCTGTATGAAATATACCTACCTATTTCCACTTATCATCCCCATTCATAAACCCGTCTAATATTCTCTTAAAGCTCCCTAATGTCTTAGCACTAAGAACCTGATTACTGAGTCCGTTCCACTCATCTACCACACAGTTTGAGAACCAATTTATTTCTGTCTTTATCCTAAACCTAAATTTTTCAAGCTTGAAACACTCTCTCTCACTAGTGATGCACTTTGCCTGTTCTCATTATTTCACTAATGCGCTCAGTTCCAAGCTTGCTTTCAGTATCTCACTTTAGGATAATTTCTTACCATAGCACTGAATGTCCATCTCATCATGTGTCTCCAGTACACTCCAGCTATATAATTTATGTAGAGTTTATAATTTGAGAATAAATTTATCATCTCATGACAGAATTAAACCATTATATTTTTTACATTGTTAAGCATATAAGCCCTTCCTTTTTTGCAATGTAAAATCAACATTATTTCCTTTAATTTATCAGAGAGAAGCTTGAAAACATATTTTGACCGTGATGTTGAGAAGGCCTTTATGGGTCACAGTCAGGACTTATTCATCTCTTAAAACTAAACCTTCTCTGCTAATTGCAACAGAAGTTGGCAATATGTATACTCCCTCACTGTTTGGTGGACTTGCCTCTTTTATTTCTGGGTAAGTTTTTATTTTTATTTATTTTTTGTTTTCTATTATTTTTTTTCCATCACCTTTTCTTAAAGTATGAAGTATCTTTATATTTGGTGTAGTCATGTTGTGTAGTCTGCACTTTATGAGTTTATTGGGCTCTGTCAGATTTTTCATCTGCCCTTGTTCACACTGGTTCCAAATAAAGAAAATTTCTGCTTATATATAGTTCAGTTGATCTGCAAAATACACAATCTTTACTCCATTTAATATGGGCTTAGTTTTATTTCCTGCTGAAAATTGTAAAATTACATGCATGCTTGCAGCATTAAAACACCAGAATCAAAATTAATAGATGATATCATTTCAATTTTGTCTAATAAGTGTATTAGATGTCGCCCTTCCTGTGAGAGATGGTACACAGTGGTAATAGTTAATGAATCCTTATTTACAGGAACTCAGTTGAGAACCTGGCAGGGAAATGTGTGGGTTTGTTTTCATATGGATTAGGACTTGCAGCCACCATGTTTTCATTGCAGGTAACACAAGACATTGGGCCAGACTCTTTGATACACTTTGTTGCCTCCTTGCAAGGTCTCCAACAACATTTAGGTGCACAACACAAGGTTTCTCTACCAGAATTTGCTGAAGCCACGAAGTTAAGGCAAGATACACACAACAAAGGTAAATATTTGTTCCATAAATTAATAGCTGAATGGAGTAAACCCTTTATATCATGCAGTCTTTCATGGAGCAATAATTTATATTTTATTTATTTATTTATTTAATTTTTATTAATTAATCAGTTTATATATTATTATTTTTTTATTTATTTATTTTTTTATTTATTTTTTTCAAAAATCATTTATGACCATATGTTGGCCTGGTATACTGATAGGTAGATAGGCAGGTTAGAATATAAGGCTTTATGGAAAGGAAGAATAAAGGTAAAAAAAGTTAATATGATAATATAGGACATCAAAGAAAGCATATAAATGAAGAGTAAGTCTGCTGAAAGAATATGGATGGAGTACTTTGAAAAACTGATTAATTGGGAGGGTTAACTAAAGATGACATGAACTTTGATGGATATGAAAAAATGAATGATGTAAGAGAGTGTGAACAAGATAAAAGATAAAGTGAAGAAATTTTATTAGTGATTGGGATACTGAAATGAAGCATTATACATGAATAACATGGAATAACAAGAAAGAAATTTTGCAAAATAAAGAAGTATTGTAGTTGACATGAGGGAGGTGTAAGAGATTGACTGTATACAGCTCCCAGTCAACAGAGGAAAAGGAGAGGGATAAGTTTTCAAAATATCTAGAAAGACAAGTTTTTGATTCTGTGTTTAAATTGCATAAAATATTCAATACTCATACAAGGCAGAAAACACATGAATGACACTTTGAGGAACAAGTTCAATTTGGATTTTGTATTGTGATTGTAAGGGTTCCTGCCATTGCTGCATAGTCTGCTACTCAGAAAGTACTTCCCTATATTTAGTATTACAAATATTATTCCTTGAGTGTTCGCCTTTAATTAATCTCTGTAATATCCAATCAAACATTCTAGGAAGTTTGTATGTTATGATGCTTTTAGGAATCATTTCATAGACAATACTATTCCCCCCCCCCTTTGGCAGTGCTATACAATGCAGTCGGTAGCGTAGACCAGCTGTTTCCAGGAACCTGCTACCTGACTAGGGTGGATGAGATGCATTGCCGTCAGTATGTGGCAGGTAATGTGGCCACACTCCACATGAAGGAAACATCATCAGCAACTGGATAGTCTGTACTACACAACAGTTACATGTGTGAAAAATGCTCTTTTGTCATGAGTTTGAAACATTATCAGTCCTTTTAAGTTCAGTTTCATAGGCATGTAGATCTTTAATAAGACAGGTATGTGTACCTGTGTACCTTGTACTTTCCAAAATATTTACCTATGATTTCTTTGGTAGCTGCTGTGTTGAATATTGTGGAATTTTTTGTGGCATTATTTTATTGTAAACATGTAGGATGTGACAAGTTTGTAGCTTGACATGAATGACTAATTCCAAAACTGTTATAATTTTAAATTTGTTGAAGTAATGAAAATAACTCTAGGTCTTGATATGCAAATATGCCATTTCCCATCTCTGCTCGTTTGGGATGATGCCCTCACAGATTTACTGATATATACACTGTAGGAGTTTGTATTTACCCAAGCGTGGTGTGATATGTTGGTGTATATATATATACAGGCGCCATGGGAACCAGGAATCACGGTTGACGCAAAGACGAGTGAGTGCGTGCGTAAGATTAACACCGCTCTGCCCCGCCACACTGCCAGCTACCTATATCCTGCCAGTGACGTCTGTGCTTGTCCTGCACAACAGAGAGAATTCCACCTGGGAATCCTCCCAAGCCCTGTGTACCGGGGACTCCGTGTTGAGTCCCGCCCAGGCATCTTTTCTCTCCACCTGTATTTCTCTTTTCGCCCTTAGTGTCCTCCTCATTGGTGACGGTGAACCCCGCGGGCAGTGCCTCAAGGGGGGCCATTAGAAGGGCTGCCTTAAGCCAGTGAGGAAGGTTTGGGCAAAAACTTTGGATAGGGTCAGGTCGTACCTCAGGGCAGTTGCGTCGGCTTTTAGAGGCTGGACTGCTAAATTGAGGTACTTAGGTAAGCTCCTTCCATTTTTCTATCCTTTAGTTGTGTTGTGTGTCGGGCCTCGGCCCCCTTGTAGGTTATATTATTGTATTGACATGTAACAAGAATGGCCCGAGTGAAGATCAAAACGCACAATGCCAGCGAACCTAGAAGAAAGACAACTCTCCTGAAAATATTCAGCAACAATGACATATATCCAACCAACATCATTCTAACTCAAGATGATTATGTTGTCATCTCTTCAGACGAAGAACAAGAGAAAATATTTCAAGACCCTATCAAGAATGAATTTCAACAACATGAATTCACCCCAGTGACCCCACCAGAATTGAAGGCTAAAAGGACTGTTATAGCCTTCAATGTAAACTCACACATATACGCAAACTCTGAGGAAGAAATCATCAGTGAGCTCTATGCCCACAACACCTACCTGGAAAACAAAATTGACAATGTATTCAAATTCCCAAACTCTAAGACGATCAAAATAACATTCACACAAGCTCTGTTTGCGCAAAAAGATACTGAACATGGACTCAAACTATTTTCCATGAAGATCCCTCACTACCAAATCCAGCAAGAGAAGTTTTACCACATACAAACATGCTTCAGATGCTACCAGGTCGAGTCCCACATCACTAAGGATTGCCCAAAGAACAAAGACTACAAAATATGTTCAGAGTGCGCCAAGGAAGGCCACACTTGGAAGAATTGTAGCAAAGAGAGCAAAAATTGCATAAATTGCGGAGAAAATCACATAACTCTGTCAATGAAATGCAGATACAGGAAAGAAGCAATTAAGAAGAAAAGAGAAGAAGAGAAGGAAAAAGTAACATACTCCCAAGTACCGAAAACCAACACCAACTCAACTATGAATAACACCACCTTCACACCACACCACCTTCTTGCTGACGGAGGAAAACTGGTTGACATGATGACAGAAGACCCATCTACCGATACACACAATAAAGAACAGCAAATTATAACAACAACAAACACACACCACCAACAAGAAACTGACAAACAAAAGACACAAGAAAACACAAAGAAACAACTAGACTGCAATGACATAGAACTTGAAATAATATCCAAGGAAAGTAATGGCTGGCCAGACAACATACAACTTAGCCATCTAGTCACAGGAATAGAAGACGGGACCTATAAATTCACATACAATGAACCAACAATAGAAGCACACGAAGTACTTGATCTAATAGAAAATGGTGAAATAACAATTCATGACTGCTTTATTATACTAGAGGACAGTATACTTAGGAAAATAAGATCAGGACAAATAAAAGAAAGATCACCATCCTCTAGACAAACTCAAAGAATTAAAACAAAAGAATCGCAGTAACACAAACAAAAACATACATATACACACGCACACACTAACAACATGACCCTTCGTAACATAAAAATAATACAACACAACGTACTACACTGGTTTAATAGGAGGATTTCACTATCTAACACATACAGAATCATTGACCCTGATGTAATACTTATAAACAGTCACTGCACACACGAAAACACAGCAATTAAAATCCCAGGATACAACGCACACACAAAAAATACCCTTAATAACACTTCTGATGGCACAGCAATAGCAATTAAAAAAAATATACAATATAAACTTCTTGATGGTTTTTTTATCTGATTTAATTGCAATAGAAGTCATGACCACAACTGGCAAAATTATTATTTCCACACTATAACAACCCCCTTCAAGGAAATTCATACCAATTCCCGACTTCACCAAACTATTCAGACACAACAGCCCAGTCTACATGCTAGCCGATCTCAATGCAAACCACCCCACTTTAGGTTACACTCACAGCAACACGAAAGGAAGACAGCTAAACACACTCATACAAAACAGGCTAATACAACACATAGGGCCAGAATTCCCTACAGAAGAGGTACAACACCTGACATAATATTAACAAACCACAGAACATACCACAACACACATACAATATCAGGACCCCTCACCACCAGCGACCACATACCAATTATATTTACGATATCTACCGCACCTATATTAATGCCATCACCTACCAGACCAAATTACAGTAAAGCAAACTGGGAAACATTCAAAACACACGTCACCAACACACTACACAGTAACACACTAGACAATGAAACACTTGAAACAATAGACACTGCAACTGACAACTGGCATCAAGCAATAGAGTACGCAACACAGCAATCAATCCCCACTTCACTATATAAATGTCTACCCCCACCCAAACATAATGACACAACAAAACTTCTCAAAACACTTTTCACTGAATTGCAAACATATTCAAGTGTTCATGGATGGAATTTTAACAATTACAGATATTATAAACAAATACAGACACTTCTACACGAAGCACTCATAAATGAAAACAGAGAACACTGGCACACACTCATTAATAAAGTCTCCAGTACCTACAAAGACCCTACAATATTTTGGAAAAAAATAAAACTATTGACCGGTAATAAAGAAAAAGATCCTCACTACATATTAAACAAAAACAACATCAAAGTATACACAAACAGGGATAAGGAAAGAGTACACAGGGAATATTGGAGAGAAATATTTAATGGAGAGCTTGATGACGAAGATAACAACATTAATGAAGTAGTACTACAAAACATCCGAGATAATATACAAAGAACAATCCCCTATAATAATTCTGACACAACCAGACTCAGCACACACCCCACAGACATGATGGTAACCACCGAAGAAGTTAGAAACATAATTAAAAGTGTTAAGAGTACCAGCCCGCGGGTAAAAGCGGGAGAAAACAAAACCATCCTATCACACCTGCCAGACTCAGCAATATTAAGACTCACAGACATATACAACAGTGCCATCTCTGCAGGATATTTCCCAGATAGATGGAAAAATACCATTATCAGACTCATACCTAAACCCGACAAATCCCCACAACAGCCTCAAAACTACAGACCAATTTCGCTACTAGAAGTACCAGGCAAAATATTAGAAAGAATAATCAATACCAGACTGAAAACTCACCTTGAGACCAACAATTTATACAACACCAACCAGTTTGGATTTCGCAATAACAGGGGCACCACACATGCATTAGCAATCATCACTGAGCAAATAGCGCAATACAAATCAGATAAAGGCCAATGTCAACTAATATTAAGAGACATATCAAAAGCTTTTGACCAGGTTTGGCATCATGGATTAAAACACAAATTACTTCAGTTGCACCTACCAATAACTATCGAAAAATTTTTATGTGATTTCCTAACAGACCGCACAGCATCCATTAAAATAGATAACCATACAGGACCAAGATTTAACCTGAAATGCGGAGTACCACAAGGAAGTGTCCTGTCACCAACACTCTTCACAATTTACACCAACGATATACAACACCCTCAACAAAACCTCAACATCAGTTTCGCAGACGATATAACACAAATCATTGGCTACCCTGGGAGATCTAAGAACATGCTAAACATAAAAACTGAGCGAGCAATAAAGGCAGTTAATGACTATGAAAAAACCCGGAAAATCAAAACCAACGTTAATAAATTCACACCTCTTCATCTCGCAGCCAAACGAACTTTTCCACTTAACATTAACGAGGAAGAAATATAATTAAAAAATAAGGGCAAATGCTTAGGATTAACCATAACCACCTCTGGTTATTACAAGCACATTCAGCAACGTAAAAACATAGCAGACTCAGCACTAAATAAATTATACAAGCTATACAATATGCCAGAAAACATTAAAATACACCTAGTTAAAACACTAATCCTTCCCATTCTTGATTATCCACCTATCCCAATACACACTATGAGTAAAAACCAAATAAGCAAACTTCAGAAAATACAAAATAAAGCCTTAAGATTTGCCACCAATCAAAAATCCCCATACACTATGACAACAGAACAAATACACATATACACCAGAACAACACCTCTAAACATAAGAATACACAACAGAGCAAAGGCAATATGGGAAAGGATTGATGTACTGGACATACCAGTCTTCCAAAACCTCAAAGACAACATTGAACATATAAATAAATACCACCGAGACTTCCCAAGCAGTCTACAAGCATACAGCACTACACCCACCCCAAACTACTAGCAACCCAACAGACAGTAAACAAACTTACATGGAATCACTTACCTTCACTTACCATACTCCTGAAGATGGCAGAACACCAAACACACCATACACATAACATCTGAAAGGAAAAGAACATTATGTTACTACAATGCAATACATAACAAGCAAACACACTCGCTTCACACGGGAAACGCAGCTGGAATCCTCTCTACCCACTCCGCGCCCTGAGTCGGCGGTGAGCCGGTGTGACAGGCTTCGTGGTCACTCCACTTAGTAGTTTGCCGCCGAGGGGTACTGACCATTGGTAGGGCTTGCTGGCCTCCAGCTAGCGGAGTTGAGGGAGGGGGTTGTACCTCATTCTGAGTCGCTGTCACCCAGGGACCAATCTTGAGGGGGTAAGAGTTGCGTGGTGTTAGCGAGGGAGTAGGGGTGGAGTCAATGCTAGACTCTCCTACGGTGTAACAGGGAGTCCAGACTCGGCCCGTGCCATAACATGGAGCAAACACACAGAACACCAATACCCTTCACAAACACATAACAGAAATTCATTATGTGAATAATTATGAGGCATAATTAATAATAAAAACAGGAAATTATAAGATGAAGATGCGACGAGTACGCAAATGATATAACAACAAATAAAGAAAAAATAGCAAGGTGGTTAGCCCACCATCTTTTATCTTCCACTGTCCTTCATTATTTCTAGCTTTTATTCTTATACATATACTACTCTTCCTTCACCCCTCTTTCCTATAAACGATTCGATTCGACCAGGAGTCAGTCCGGACCTCGCTCTCTGTCACGGCGTGCCATGTACTCCCTCGCTCCACAAATAAACGCAACCAAGATTCTGGTGTCTCTGCTACCCTTCACACCCCAACATACACTTATTTGTATACAGTGGAATCTCGGTTCTCAAACATAATTCGTTCCTGAATACCGTTTGAAATCCGAAATGTTCAAAAACCAAAACCATTTTCCCCATAAGAATCAATGTAAAATGGATTAATCCATTCCCAGATACAAGTGTACACTGTTTTAGCGGCTTATGACAGACGTTTCCACAGCCAAGATGGCTGCTTCACAACATCTCCAGCTCACAAATGATTTATTCAGAAAGGATGTAATGAATGAGCTTTGTGACACAGAACTCATCAGAAGATACTGTTTAAACCAGTCTAGTGAGGGAAGCCTTACAGAGGGACAGAGAGAAGTAACCCACTTACCACTAAAATTAAAGTGATCATATCACTTAGGCATCTTGCTGCTGAGGAAAGCTACCGAAAAAATGCAGTTGTGCAGTAGTGATGGCATTGCGGGTCATGAAGAGAGCCACAGATAGCTAAGAGTGCCAAAAACTGTTTGTTTACATCAAGCTTTTCAACAGGATTACATTTACCTTACTTCAAAGATTGATTTACTGTCTTCCTGTCTGTGTCTCTCCTCCAAATATATAAAAACAAAGTAGTTATTTATAGAATCTATAAATTAGTAATAAACAGCAGCTTTCACTATTTCTTTTAACATTTGAAATAAAGTAACTTTGCTAAAACAAAATTATGATACCACAACCAAAGCAATAATGAGTTCAGAATTTTGTTCAGAAACTGAATTGTTTGAAAAGAGAGGTGTTTGATAACCGAAGTTCCAATATATATATATATATATATATATATATATATATATATATATATATATATATATATATATATATATATATATATATATATATATATATATATATATATATATATATATATATATATATATATATATATATATATATATATATATATATATATATATATATATATATATATATATATATATATATATATATATATATATATATATATATATATATATATATATATATATATATATATATATATATATATATATATATATATATATATATATATATATATTGGAACTTCGGTTATCAAACACCTCTCTTTTCAAACAATTCAGTTTCTGAACAAAATTCTGAACTCATTATTGCTTTGGTTGTGGTATCAATTTTGTTTTAGCAAACATATATATATATATATATATATATATATATATATATATATATATATATATATATATATATATATATATATATATATATATATATATATACAATGCTCGTCATAAACATTGTCGCCGGAGAAAACGGTATCCGTTTGAAGGATCAAAACGCGCGCGCTTTTCTTGGCGGGCATCAGGTGCTTTAAATTTAATTCCCCTGATTCATTGTGGTGTTCTTGGGTAACACCACGAGGCTCCCCACCCATGGTAGGAAAAGCATCCCCATACCATCAACGAATCAGGGAACCTGACGGCAGGAGCAGTGTAGCGGGGGTCAAGGGGATCGCTGCCTGGGCGCCGGTACACGCGACCTTGACTGCTGGCTGTCACTATGAATCTTGACTCGTCGCTCCACAGCACGCCACGCCACTGCTCGATAGTCCAGTCCTTCATCCTGTCACAAAATGCAAGTCTCTTCTCTTGCTGGGCTACAGAAACCACAGGCTTGGGGCGCGCTGCATAACTCAGGTACTGGAGGTCGTCGTGGATACGGCGCGATAATGTCCTCACAGACACATTACTCAGCAATCCAAAGTTGTCTTCCCTTATTTTTCTGGCTGATACTCGTGGATTGCGTTCAAGTTCAAGGTGTACCACCCTCAGGGTTCGTAGGGAAGTTTTGCGGGTGTTTCCTGGTGGTTTACTCTTCGCGGGGATTTTGTTGCCGCCCATTTCAGCCATGCGCCTCACGTATCGTTGAACTTGACGGACACTGACACCCGTCTGGTCAGAGATAGCCCGTGTGGAGTGCCCAGCCTTGTGGAGAGATGAGATGGCTACGATGTCATCCCGTGACAACATCTGGTAGCGCACCATTGTGCAGGACAACAGCTAAACAGGAGAGTAACTGCAAGCCAGTATGGGGGGGTGGCGCGGGAGGACAGCAACAAAACACCCCCCAATCAGAGTGATTGACAGGCGCCTGTCACTTCTTCCCGCCTTGGCAAGCTGCCCAACACCCCGGGTGAGGTGCCAGATGTGTGATAACTGAATTTAAAGCACCCGAGGCCCGCCAAGGAAAGCGCGCGCGTTTTGAATATTGAAACGGACACCGTGGTCTCCCGCGACAATGTTTATGGCGAGCACTGTACTGTATATATTATATATATATATATATATATATATATATATATATATATATATACGAGTATATATATATATATATATATATATATATATATATATATATATATATATATATATATATATATATATATATATATATATATATATATATATATATATATATATATATATATATATATATATATATATATATATATATATATATATATATATATATATATATATATATATGAATTTTATAGTAACTTACAGTATAATTGTTATTTGTTTTATAAAAAAAATCTTTTAATTTTGTAAAAATCAGCATTTATTGAATAATAATAGTTATTTAAAGTATATCAAAGAGCATTTTTGGAAAGTCAGTTCTTAAAATCATGTAAGCAGTGAATCAACCTGTTACTTAAAACACAGCTGCCTTTACTTGCAGACTTTCCAGCTTTTTTTTTTTTTTTTAATGTAGGAGGGACACTGGCCAAGGGCAACAAAATCCAATAAAAAAGATGCCCACTGAAATACCAGTCCCATAAAAGGATCAAAGCAGTAGTCAAAAATTGATGAATAAGTGTCTTGAAACCTCCCTCTTGAAGGAATTTAAGTCATAGGAAGGTGGAAATACAGAAGCAGGCAGGGAGTTCCAGAGTTTACCAGAGAAAGGGATGAATGATTGAGAATACTGGTTAACTCTTGCGTTAGAGAGGTGGACAGAATAGGGGTGAGAGAAAGAAGAAAGTTTTGTGCAGCGAGGCCGCGGGAGGAGGGGAGGCATGCAGTTAGCAAGATCAGAAGAGCAGTTAGCATGAAAATAGCGGTAGAAGACAGCTAGAGATGCAACATTGCGGCGGTGAGAGAGAGGCTGAAGACAGTGAGTTAGAGGAGAGGAGTTGATGAGACGAAAAGCTTTTGATTCCACCCAATCTAGAAGAGCAGTATTTTGGTTGTAGAATCTTTTTTCTTCAGTGGTGCTCTAGTTCTTAGGATGGGATGCTAGAGATGATCTCCAGAATGTAGAAATGGAAAGTCAACATATGGTAAACTTCTTAGTTGTTGAAGGTAAACTAATGAAAAGAAAATTCATGTTAATATAAAAGAAAACTTAATTTCAGGAAAAATGTTATACTGCATTCCATGTCTCAGGAACTCACCAGACCATTCTTAAATTTCTTTTGAGTCTTCACACCTCAAACCTTGGGAATATCATGTGTGTGTGTGTGTGTGTGTGTGTGTGTATGTGTGTGTGTGTGTGTGTGTGTGTGTGTGTGTGTGTTTGGTGTTTTTTTTTTGTGATACGTTTATTCTCTCTCTCTCTCTCTCTCTCTCTCTCTCTCTCTCTCTCTCTCTCTCTCTCTCTCTCTCTCTCTCTCTCTCTCATTTCAAATTATCTTGTTTATTTTCTATGGAATTTCAGATAAACACACACACACACACACACACACACACACGATGTGTGTGTGTGTGTGCTGACGATGCAAAACTCATGAGAAGAGTGAAGGGAACGGAAGATTGTGAAGAATTACAAAGAGATATGGACAAAGTGTGGGAGTGGAGCAACAGATGGCAAATGGAATTTAACTCTGGTAAGTGTAAAAAGATGAAATTTGGAAAAAGTAACAGAAGGTGTAGCTATAACTATAAGATGGGAAATGAAACAATACTCGTAAATAAGACAACAAGAGAAAAAGATCTGGGGGTGATTTTCTCAGAGAATTTATCACCAGAAAACATATTAACAAGATAACAGGTAAAACTCTCAGCCTACTAGGAAACATAAGAGTTGCCTTTGCTTATCTGGATATAGAAAAGATGAGGAAAATGATCACCACAATGATACGTCCAAGATTAGAATACGCAGCGGTAATTTGGTCACCACATGAAAAAAAAAAAAAAACACAAAGTTGGAAGGAATACAGAGAGCAGCAACAAAGATGATAACAATAGCAAGATTTGTCATATGAGGAGCGACTAGCTACAATGCAACTCCCAATCTTGGAAAAAAGACGAGAGAGAGAGGCGACTTGATTGCATTGTACAGATTGCTGAGTGGGATGGAAAAACTAGATAGGAAACATCTCTTTATAATGAACGAAAGAGAAACAAGAAGACATGAAGAAAACTAAAAGTAACCACCTGCAGAAGGGACTTAAAGAAGTTTAGCTTCCCTCATAGAAGCATAGAGGCATGGAATGGACTGGAAAGTGAAGTGGTGTGTGCTACAAATATTCATGACTTTAAGGAAAAGTTGGATAAAAACGGTTATGGAGACGGGACAGTACAAGCTTAGCTCCTCTCCTGTATGTCACAACTAAGTAAATACAACTAGGTAAATACATACACACACACACACACACACACACACACACACACACCATGTGACTTCATCTTTTTCTTTGTAAAAATGCAGTAATATTTTTTTTTATAGAATACCAGTGTAAATTAAATCTGAAAAAAAAAATAGTTTGAAGTTTTACTGATGACATTTCTGAGTGGGTACCATATTGCCTCTTATGTTCTGAAGTTGTTTGCTGTCATTATATTACAAGTATCCATCATGAAGTCCATGTTTTGTGGCAAGCTGTAAAAATCTTTAAAAAATTCGAGCCGTAGCAGACTGTAATATAACGCAGTGCAATACTGATTTTGGTGCCAATATGTTCAACAGATACAGCTGTGTTGGTGATCCAGTCAGAGATGCCCAATAGATCCATGCTTTCCTCCACTTGAACTAGGAGCATTGCAACATGTTACTTTGTATTCAGCAATCTTTTGAGAACATGGTGTCTGAACTTAATGATGGAGTATGTACAAAAAATACATAATTAAAAAGGAAGGGGAATGCTGAAAAAAAAAAAAACACAAAGCAATAAACAAAACAGATCAGAGATAGAAAAGCAAGTCTTCAGATAGATATCAGTGGTAAGAAAGTTGAGATTGTTATATGAGGTAACAGGAGTAAAAGAGAGAGGTAAAACAAGACCCAAGATTGAATAAGAAGCTAAGTTGAGACAAATGGTTAACAAATATAAATTTATTTGAGATGTAGTTGCGAGGGTAGGAAAGAACCAAATATAGTTTGCCAAACTATGTATAACTAAGCTAGAATAAAGAATTATTAACTTGGCAATTATTGGGAACGGAAGATTATCATCATATGCAGTAAAGACACAAAGAAGGAATTAGGAATGACCAGGAAAACTAAAGTAAGGAAGTATCTCAAATTGTGGTAGGGGCATGTGATGGTAGTGGCAGGCAGTGTGGTGGTGTGGTGGTGGCAAGAGCTGGTTTAATGGTGGGGAGGAGATAAGTATTGTGGTAGTGGTGGTGGTGGCAGGAAAAAGAAGTTCTGATGCTGGAGGAGGGAACAAGGGTACTGGTGGTTGTAGATGAGGGAAGGAGTGGTAGTGGTGATGGCATATGTGGAAGCTGGGTTAATGCCTGCACATAAATTAAAAGATTCTCCTGACTGCAAGAAGGAGGGTGCGCTGTGGTGAATACGTAACACCAAAATATTAATAAAAAAATAAATAAAAAAAAAGGGATCCAGCCTGACTATATTCCTCGACTATCAGTATTCGGTGACCTTGCAGCACATATCACTTAAACAATTTTGAGAGAGAGAGAGAGAGAGAGAGAGAGAGAGAGAGAGAGAGAGAGAGAGAGAGAGAGAGAGAGAGAGAGAGAGAGAGAGAGAGAGAAAATCTAATTGCAGATTATTTATTTAGATCGTTATGACAGTAAAGATGAAACGACGGCTCAGTTTAAGCCCGTAATTCTTCATTACAATAGTATGAAAACAAGCCAATCAGGGAGTTTGTGAAGATATTTGGTGACTACGGTAGTAATGCTCTTAATTCCAGAAAAAAAAATTTCCTATTATATCATGATGCCATTTTACACTCATTAAAATAAATACTTTTTGGAAACACGTGACTAAACGTAACGGTTGTTGATGTCAGAGGCGTCTTGCTCGTGTACCGCTGCGGTAAGTTGTACAAATCTTGATTAGGGATAGTTTTGGATAGCAGATTGATTCACTGAATTTTACGTGTATTCGAACCTTTCATTCTTGCTCCAGCAGATAGCAATTGGTTTCTAGCCGTTCCACGGATGATAACTGTGTGTTTGTGTGTGCGCCCTTGCCAGCAGTTTCTGTACATTTTATCTACATGTATACGTACTTCCAGGATGGATAGTAAGTGTATCAGCCTATTGTGTTCGCTGAGTGCATGGTAATGTGACAGTGGTGGAGGTGGTAGTGTGAAGGATTTATTGATGATGGGGATCGAACCGGCTTGGGTGGAGATGAGCGAATGGATGCGTGATGAGAGATAGTAGTCACCAAATCTATCATTGCCTTGTGTCTACCTTCATATCATGCTGTGGATTTGCGTGCCTCATAAATTATAATGTAAATTGATCGTGTGTACACCTCCCCACTGCCCGCCATCACATCCAGCTGGAGGCGAAGCAAAGCAAGACTAATAGAATTCTATTGGCGTTAGAGCGAAGGACGGAGGGAAGATACAATGTAGGGAGAGAGCGAAGGAGAGGCGTAGAATAAAATAATAAGTAAGAGACAGCTATTAGTGTCTTGTCTCCTCATTCTCAGAGAGAGAGAGAGAGAGAGAGAGAGAGAGAGAGAGAGAGAGAGAGCGTTTTCCTGTGCAGTTTTATTTCCTCCATCTTTGATTCTCTCTCTCTCTCTCTCTCTCTCTCTCTCTCTCTCTCTCTCTCTCTCTCTCAAGAAACTAATCTAATGTTTCAATGCAATGTATTACGTAGTACGTAGTAAATTTCACTTGTCCCCTAACACCGCCACCCTCCTGATTAACAATTAATGTAATTTTGAGAGAACGATTTTTATTTTTCATAGTTAGTTACTGAAACCATCAGATAGAGGGAAGCGAATGGAGCCCGAAGGGGAGCTGATAGTCCAGCGAGCTTTTCATTTTCTTGCTTCTTCACAATACGCTCTGCTTTTATTTGCGTGCTTCGTAAATTATATTCTCTCTCTCTCTCTCTCTCTCTCTCTCTCTCTCTCTCTCTCTCTCTCTCTCTCTCTCTCTCTCTCACTTTAAATACTTTATTATGCCTACTCATAAAATTGCTGAATGATTATTTCGTATAGAAAGACTGGCAGACAGCTCATTTATAACCATAGCTTTTTGGATTCTCTCTCTCTCTCTCTCTCTCTCTCTCTCTCTCTCTCTCTCTCTCTCTCTCTCTCTCTCCTTGTCCAGTAGAAAATGCATGCAATTCCTTCTAGTTTCTTGCGTTGGGTTTGAGTTAGTTTTCGTCGTCACCTGTTCTGCCTGAGTTATTTTCTGTCCCTAGAAAATAAACATCGTAAAAGCTGAAGGGTTCATGGCCTGTGTTACCTCCTGTGTATGTGCAATGAAAGGTACTTATTAGCAGTACAGATTTACAAATGTACTGGAATATTCATATAATTAGTAATGGCAATTATTTGTTGGTGAAAATAGTCACTGTTGAAGGTAGTTTCGGTGACTCATTGCTTCAGATGCTTTATATATACGCCGGTTCGCGAGTCTTGACCAAGAGGATAAGGGGCCAATTGGGAGCAAGCAGCAATGGTTTGTGAGGGCTAATCTGCTGTGTACTCGCTATAGATAAACATTTATTGCCGTGGTCTCTGGTGTGCTGTCTCCACCTTATCTACTGAAGAAGGATGAACATGGTAGCAATGCATGGTTCAACAAGGGCATGAGGAAGGAGACCGGGTATGTGTGTATGAGCGGCGTCCCGGTGGCTGTTGTATTGTTGACATCAACACTGGACGGTTCCTTGTTTACCAGGGGCATGGCTAGTTTTTTTATGCATTCACAGCAATTACAGGGCTGCGTCAACTCTTACGGTTAGTCGTTAGTGTCAAAGCATACGGCTACTAGAACACAGGGGCAAGCATGGACTGAAGGGACCTTGGATCAGCAAGGTGTAACGGTTGCCCTTGTTTTGAGGACATACAGCTCATTGACCGGTAAATGTCTAATTGACCCACAATGGCAGGCTGCTGCCGTTGATAGTGCCGCATCATATAAATCAAAGAATTTAATTGGCACTTTAATATCTCTCACATACTTCTTTAACTGGTGTTTGCAAAAGTTCTTGCTATTTCCCCAATTTAAAAATAGATTAACATTGACCTACTTTCAGTCACCCTATAAATTAGCCTTGGTTTGAAGTGATTGTTTCTTAAATGTCAATTTACTTCATTTAACCCTCAAAGTTTGTAAACCATGATAGGCTCTTCTGCTGTTCAAGATAGAAAAGCAACTCAAATGGTACGGCTGATCTTATTCCCATGAGGTTCACCTGCTGTGATCAAGACTGGTGAGATTGTAATCACAAAACACTAGTAGCAAGCTTTGAAACAGTAATAGTGAGGTTCACTCAAAGCATTCTTTTATGTGAAGGAGATAAGGAGGGTGGGGTGAAGATAAGATAGGTTTGAGAAGGATAGGGGGGCCGCTTATACATGAAAGGTGACATATCAGATCCTGAGAGGAGTGGAATCTAAAGTGTAATGTTGTGAACCCACCACTTACATTGCCGCCCGCAGCCAGCCAGCCACTACTAACATACTTATCTGGGCAGGCAGCAACTCACACATAAGAATAGTCAGTACGGCACTCTCTATCACCAAGTGCCATGATGCAAAAAAAATGTACAAGACTAGGTGTTGGCACCACAAACCTCACACCACTACAAGTTCCAGCACAGTCACTCTTGAGAAATTGGGCACTATGCACCAACACAGACATGAAATGTGGCCAAGGACATGCACATGATGTGAACACAGTACAAGAGGCACGCCATGCCACATTTCGGCACGGAAGCTGCACAGGCTGGACATGGCAGAGACTCCAGCTTCTGGCTTCCTGTGAGGGCTTTTTAACATCTCATATTGTCAATGATTGGTTGCCACTTGCAGGCACACCAGCCAATCAGTGATGTCTGTTCTCTCAAGCCATCTCAGTGCCACCAACACTACACTTCCCACAACACTACAGCAACAATTTGACATTAGTATTGGTTTTTAGCTTTAAGGATAGATCAGCTGTATTAGATCAAGTGTTATGATGTAACACAAAGACAAGCCAGTTTATAGTTTACGTTATTCATATTGTATGTACTTAGTATTATCACACATTAGATGCTTTAAAATCATGATAACTGCTTGATCACAAACCAGAATCTTCTGTATTTTGAAATATAATTACCTTCATTTAGCATATGCTGATAACTGCAAAAACGCACTTCCATATCCCTTGCACGTAGCATTATGTAATAGTTAATAAGGAGTGTCGTATATCAGGACTGTCAATATTCCTATTGTGATAGCAGCCGTGGCATCTTCTAAATGCCCTTACATAGGCTGTTTCATTGAACATAACAACAACTAATCTAAATAATGAATAAATAAGTATGTAATGTGTGCACTGGAAATACATGCACAGGAGCTGACATTCTTTTTCTGTGCCTAACAGGTAATAGTCAATCTACATATTGTTATGCACCACTTCAAATCACATAGTCAGACTTATTGATGACTTAAAAGTAATAAGAGGTTAGTTACACATTTTAGCATTTCTATCAACTACGGTTAAAGTACTCTCACCTTGTAAACTGGACAGTGGCTGTAAACCTACACCCAGCTACTCTCCCCAGACATCTCTTACTTTCCACAATGCTCTGTTCCTTACCTCTCACCCACAATGCCCCCTTCCTTACCCCTCCTTCCAGCAATGGATGCTTCAAGCAAAGCTTACCACTAGTGTTTTGTGGTTACTTTCTCGCCAGTTGGGACAACACTGGGTGGGCTTTGCTGGAGTGCAGCCTCTGTACATTAGCATCCCCCTATCCAGAAACTCATTTCTTTTACATTTGTGCCTGATCTGTTTTCCAACCAGAAATTCTTTCAGCAATAAGAAGTGTCAGAATCTTGCCCGTTCATCTCCTCATGACTTTCAGCATCTTGCCCAAAAGATCTCTAATTCTTTTTCATATATCCCTTCTCTATATTGTTTATATGACTCTGCTGCCATCTCTAAAAAAACTTAACTCTTCTCACATACCCTTGCTGACAACTCCACACTGGAAGATTGAAGGATTGTTCCTTCTTCACTTCCCCCTCAGATTATGCCTGTTACAGAAATTATTTGTAATAATGTTTTCAAACTAGCAGTGACTGCTGGTTTGATGGTGGCCATGGAATGAAATTGCTGCTAGACTCACTGAGTTACAATGCTGTCAAATTCATGAAATTGACCTGTGGCCTTGGCAAGTGTAAGGTTCCTATCATATATTTAGCTGAACAAGTGTGTTCAAGAGAAGTAATCCTCCAATTAATATAGTTATATCAACAGCACCTTTGTGGGGTGTGCAAAGTGGAGATTATAATGACTGGGACAAGAGTCACAGCAGTGCAACAAATTGCAGAAAAAATGGGAAAATTGGGGTATATTTATGTATTTTGAAACTTGCACAATATTGTCACATGATGATGGAAAAGTATGCATTGCCTGGGGATTTGAACCTGGGACCTTTCATTTCTTGGACGGTTGTGCTGCCCATTACACAACAGTACCCTCCTGTGACAATTTGCACATCTCCTCTATGATGCCATCTCTCACATGCTCTTGACCTATGACTCTGTATCCTGCAGGTATTACTCTCTGTGCCATGTTGAAGCTATGTAGATGTTACTCACTGCACTATGTTGATGCTGGTGTGTCTCACTAGAAAAGACACTGCCTGGGGATCAAACCTAGGGTCTTCTGCTTACTGGGTGGCTGTTCTATCAGTTACACAATGGTACCCTCCAGTGACAACTCACACATGACTTGGACATTTCATTCTCTCAAGGCACTTTTAACAACATTGTTATTTAAATTTTCTCTTCTCTATACATAAGGCTGGTCTGCAACAGCTCGTATTGTAACTTAAGTTGTAATGGGTTTTGTGGCAGCCTATCCTCGGCTGCCCAGTCTGCTGTGTGTGTCTGATAGTGGCAAAAACACTCCAGCAACTGCTCAATCCAATAACATTGCCACACAAATAAGGAATATATAATCACTGGGCATTACCTGGCAAGCAATTACCTCTATTGTGGACATGGCTTAAGAGAGCACAAGTGTAGTAGATGTAGTGGTTGTTAAATGGTGGCCTTAATTAAATGGGAGAATAGAGTACTGGAGTATGTGAAAGGAAAAGATGAGATAAGAATAACTTACAGAGCTTGCAAGGATAGAACTAAATTACAAAAAATAAAGAATAGTGGTAGAATATTCAAGAGGAGAATAAGATTATAATATGCAAAAATAGAATGCAAGGACAGGAATGAATGGAGAACATGATCTTGTAAGTCATATGTAAGAAGGTGCTGAGGAGATGGTGAGGATGGAATATAATAAGAACAGGTGGAGACTATTGTTGTGGCTGTATTAGGAACAGGTTTTACATGTATGGATAGTAGTTCTTTACACAAATCTTAAATAAATCTTCTTTTCTCTAGATTTCCTTCAAGAATGTCAACATCTGAAGAAATACTGAAATAGCACTTGTAGTTGATGAAGGTTGTTGTGAGAATATCATGTACATCAAAAGGAAGCAACATTTCAACTTGGTCTTCATTAAATTTATCACTAAGCTGCCTCATTATCAACTAAGATGCAGACTGAGGTGAGGAGCAAAGTAGTTTGTTGAAAAGTGGGGAGATGTTATAAATGTCTTGTTCTTCATTTTGTCTCTCTCTCTCTCTCTCTCTCTCTCTCTCTCTCTCTCTCTCTCTCTCTCTCTCTCTCTCTCTCTCTCTCTCTCTCTCATACATATATAAATTTGTTCTTAAAATATAATTTCTTTTCTTTACTTCAGTTTTCCGCTTTGTCGTATGTTTCTGTTTATCAGTACAGTAATCTCAAATTTTGTTGAGACCCAGTGAAATTAGCTGAAAGTTTGACTTACTCAGCGGTTACCTCTAGCTGTCTTGATTGCAGTGACATAAGAGGGAAGGAGGTGGATTGTGTTTCAGCAGTCAAGAAGCAACACATGTATTCTTAGAATTCTTCCAACATTGTTATTTAAACAATGTTGTTTAAATAACATTAGTTATTTAAACAAGTTATTAGTTATTTAAACAATGTTGTTTAAAATCATTAGGTATTGCTATATAATACTACTACAAAAGACAATTTTTATTTACATTTTTTTTTTTTTTTGTTTATAATGTGAATATACGTCAAATGAAGGCTTACCAACTGAACTGTACCAGATTTACCTGATGTTCTGATTTGAATGGTGCATAGTATAGTAATGTCTAATAATACAGATTTAAATTAGAGGATTTACTGTATTCACGCTTCTCTTATAGTCTTGAAGTCACAGGAGTTCGTAAGTTAGAAGAGGATTTGACAAAAAAATTTATTTTGTGTACAATAGCGAAATTAATTTTCTAAAATGATTAGTAATATACATTTGAAGAGACACCATCTAATGTTTTAATAATACAAGTTTAAAATCATTAGGTATTGCTATATAATACTGCTGCAAAAGACAATTTTTTTTTACTACCTATGACATGCAAGACCTTGCTGACTGACCTACAAGGTACAAGTAACACAAGTCACTCACCTGAAGAACACTGAATTGATTGGCTGTACGTGTATATGTCACACTCTTCAGGTAAAAGACAGTCTGTCAGTTTGTCTATCTATCCATTTATTGAAAATAATCTTTTCTCCCAAAAAAATACTACTGGAATTGCTCACATACAGTCAGCATATAAATCTGTACCTCAGCCTTGCATCTGGGGAGGGGATCATAGTTGTCCCAGGCTAGGCTGTTTCAATCTTGGGACCAAGGTATCTTGATACCTCCTGTAACTTCAACTTTTCTACATTATCTGATGCAACATTCGTGGCTTAATTTCTAGATTTCAGTCTGTGGAACACCACCTCTCATCTAAATCTATTTTTTTCCTCACTGAGACTTGGATGTCTTAGGTTACTAATAGCAACTCTTCTGCTCCCTCCCAGTTTTTGCTGTCCTCATTCTTGCATCAAAGGCAGTTGTTATGTCTGTGTATGCAAGGACATTCTGCTCTTGTTTCCATGCCCTCAAATCATTTGAATTTTTTACCATCTGCCCTTGACTTCAGAGTATTTCTCACTAAATTTGTCTGTGCTTTGTATTATTCCACTAGCTCCTCTAAATATGTAAAATTCTCAACTATTTAATTTCCAAAGTGTAGCACATTGTGTCCCAGTTCCTTTTTGCTGAAATGTCATTTGTTGGAGATTTCATTGTTCATCACCAAGTTTACCTTTCATCATCTTTTACTAGTCTTCAACTTTGCTGCACTCTGTGACCTGCAGCAGTTGGTGCAGCACTCTATTCGTGTACCTGTTGGCCTTTGAGGTATGTTGAATTATTGTTGTTGTTGTTCTTGTTGTTGTAGTTGTTGTTGCTTTTGTTGTTTATGTTTTTAATATTTATTATTATTATTATTATTATTGTTGTTGTTGTTGTTGTTGTTGTTGTTGTTGTTGTTGTTGTTGTTGTTGTTGTTGTCATCGTCTTGTGTTATTGTTATTATTATTATCAATATTATTATAGTAATAGTAATAATAATAATAATAATAATAATAATAATAATAATAATGATAATTATTATTATTATTATTATTATTATCATTATTATTATTATCATCACTTTTGACCTTGTTAATTGCAAATTATACTACGATTTGAATATCGTAATAATATTTATCATAATAGTTTTAATTTTATCATCATTAGTAACATCATTATAATTATCATCATGTTATCATTATCCTTATTATCTTAAGCTGCATCGTTATTATTCAATAACCATTAATGTCATTATTATTTTTATTATTGATATTTTTATTTTTATTATTATTATCGTTATTATTATGACTATTTTATATTGTTATTGTCATTGTTATTGCTATATAATAATAATAATAATAATAATAATATTAATAATAATAATAATAATAGTAACAATAGTAATGATAATAATAATAGTAATAATAATAATAATAGTAATAATAATGATAATAATAATAATAATAATAATAATAATAATAAGCAAAAGAAATAATAATGAATAACATTAAAATTCTTATTTTTTCGAATATTATTATTATAATCAATTATACTATGTAACAATTTCACTTTTGTCTTGTTCTTGGCCCCAAATCATATATATATATTTTTTTTCCTATCCTAAAATTTTGCTTTTGTAATTGTTCTTGAATTTACATTTTTGCCTTATTTCGTTTTAATATGGTTACTGATGGTTTTCATGTCACATGTTTCTTGTCTGGAGCCTTTGAAGTCCCTATCTGAACTCCATTAACCTGGCCGAGGCTAACTTTATCAGGTCAGTAAAATATCTTCTCCCCATCAACTACCATCTCAATGTTTCTCTCTCTCTCTCTCTCTCTCTCTCTCTCTGGCAGTAACAGTAGTGGTGATAATAGTAATAGTAGTAACAATAAGTAGTAGTAGTAGTAGTAGTAGTAGTAGTAGCAGCAGCATTAATAGCAGTATCGTTATTATTGTTCACTCCATAAGCAACAGCTTTTATAAGAGAGAGAGAGAGAGAGAGAGAGAGAGAGAGAGAGAGAGAGAGAGAGAGAGAGAGAGAGAGAGAGAGAGAGAGAGAGAGAGAGAGACACCATTATTGTATCCTCTTAAATAATGTTCCTTTATAATTCTCATATTTCCCTTTATAAACCAGCTTTCATCAACAGCACAGGTTACCGTCCTTATCGATGCCGCTCCTCCTCCTTCCCTCCTCGCGGCGCACCAGATTTTATGTGGGCAGATTCAGGAGCCGCGACGAGTCATAAACCTTGCCCTGTTTCCTTTCCTTACTCCGTCACCTTGTTGGGAAATGGTAACAATATTACTCCCCTACGTCCTCCTCATCTCTCTCTTTCTCTCATACCCTTCCCTGTACTTCCTTTTCCTCTGTGGCGCTTCTACTTTTTCTTCCCTTCTCCAGTTTTCCTTTACTTCATTGTACTACTTCTTCCTTGTCTCTTTCTTCCTTTATTCTTGTTCCTCTCTCTCTCTTCTCTCTATTCCTCCTCATCCTCTTTCCTCCCGTTGCTTTTTCTTCTTCATTTTGTCAGTATCTCCTCATCTCCTTCCTCATACAAGTTCCTTTCTTTGTTCTTCTTATATTTGCTTTTCTTCTTTTCTTCTTCTTTCTCCTTCTTTCTGCTTTTACTGCCCCTCTCACTTCCTCGACTTTCTTTCCTCTTTCTTAGTCTTCCCCTTCCTCTGTCTACCTTCTTTTCTTCTTCATTCTTCTTCATCTTTTCCCCTTTCTTTCTTTCTTTCGTTCCTTTATGTTCTCTTCTTCCCATTTCCTCTCTCTTCTCATTCTTCCCATTCTTTCTTCCACCTACCTGTCCTTGTAATTTCCTCCTCTCTCTCTATCCCCACATCATCCTCCCTCTCCTCTCCTTTTCTTCCTTTTCGTCTTTCTCACAACCAACGTCGTTCTATCTCCCTTTCTTCCTTCTATCTCACTCTCCCTCCTCTTCTTTCCCTCTTCCTCATTTTCATCTTCCATCTGATTCCTCCTTCCTCTACCACCACACCTCCTTCCCCCTTCGTCTCTCGTCTTCCTCTCCTCATCTCCCCTAAGACTTGGTGAAGTATGCTTTTTTTTCTCTCTCTCTCTCCCTTCCACCGTATTCCCACATGACAAGACTGCCTAAATATACAGACAAGGGAAAGTTAAAGGGCGCAAAGCAGGCGTATTACGTACGATGTGACAGTAAGGGTGTGTCCACACGGTCGATCAGCGTCCGTCGGGCAAACACTGTTACCATATCATAGGCAAAGCAGGATGACGTCATAAGCGTTGAAACGATGGAAGTAGATCTGGCAACAAACAATGGTACCAGATGGGGTTGTACACCACTGTCTTAACTCTGCTCACAAGGCAAAGACCGGCGGACAATGCTCGAAGGTGATGTCCGCTGGCAACGCATAGGTATGCAAGTCCGTGTGTGGACTTAAACCTGGGCGACAGGTGTTACATCACTACCATGGTGCACTAGGAAATAAAAAAAAAAAAAAAAAAACCAAGAAAATTGCACTATGCAGCATAATTGCTTTACCATGTGAGGACAAGGAGGTGACAAGAAGGGAATGGTGTAAGGACTGGTTGTATAAACCAAGCAAAAGGGGAAGCCACGCAACCATTTTAAATGAATTGCAAATTAGATATGAATCAGACTTTACAAACTATATGCGGATGGACCCGAGTACCTTCTACGACTTACTGGCGAAGGTGAAACCTTTTATAACGAAGCTGCACACCTGTATGAGAGAGCATTTCACCTGAAGTACGTCTAGAGGCAACGTTGATCAATCTTTCCACCGGGTGCTCCTATTGTTCCCTTCAATACTGGACAAGAATTTCAAAACAGAGTTTGTCTGCAATCATACCTGATACGTGCCAAACCATCTATGATGTACTTAAGGATCCATACTTAAAGGTAAGCAACGCTTGTTTGTGACAAGTTAAAGACAGATAATAAAAAAACACATGCATAATGTGAAGGTAGTAAAAATATATGCATAATGTGAAGGTAATAAAAATGACATTCATAATGTGAAGGACAGGCCTACTATTGAACAGACATGAGATTAAAAAAAATATACATTATAGTTCATGTCAACTATATGAAGACACTAGTGCTTGGAGTTTGGCAACTCTGATATCACTGAACTTGAGGGGCGACCCGTCAGGTAAAAACGAGATCTTTACACACACGTAAAGTTGTTTCAGAATGTTGTTTCTAAACTTGGGATGAAGACAAACTGATTGTTGTTTCTTGCGCATCTTTAATTCAAATGACAGTATATTTGCATGTAAATTTGAATACAATTGTAATTATGTAATTATGTTCCTACCATATCATTTATCAGAATTAACCAAGTGACTTTGCCCAACGGACACTTCGACCGTGTGGACACACCCTAAGATTACAGCAAGGAATGGTAATATATTAGTACTGGTAGAGAGAGAGAAAAAAAAAAAGTATATTATATATATATATATATATATATATATATATATATATATATATATATATATATATATATATATATATATATATATATATATATATATATAATAACATGTACTCGTAGGTGTGTCGGTTATGGAAGTTTAAGTGTTATGTATTATTTCTTTTGATGAGACTTATGTTGGTCTAGTAGCCTTATGTAGAGAGAGAGAGAGATACGTTTTTTTCTGTTTATTCTAGATTATTACGAGTATGTTGTAAGAATGTGGCTCTCTCTCTCTCTCTCTCTCTCTCTCTCTCTCTCTCTCATATGTAGTTAGTAAACATATGAAAATTGCATGTCCGTCTATTTGTTGTTAAGGTTTTGTGTTTGTACATGAGTGAAGGATTAGATAGGTGTAAAGATGATAAAGTAATTTTTGTATCAAGATATTTTTTCTCCATTATCTACTTAATTAAACACTGGAGGATTCTGTATATTTGTCTGTTGAGTGAGATTTAAAAGCTTTCGTACAGACATACATAGATAAAGTAATGATAACAATTTTTCTTTCAGATTGTCAGATTATAAGAACGTTTATAATTACTCAGAGGAGGCTACACAAGACTTTCTTCTTTTTCTCATCCCTATTCTGTCCACCTCTCTAACGCAAGAGTTAACCAGTATTCACAATCATTCATCTCTTTCTCTGGTAAACTCTGGAACTCCCTGTCTGCTTCTGTATTTCAACCTTCCTATGACTTGAATTCCTTCAAGAGGGAGGTTTCAAGATACTTATCATTCAATTTTTACTACAGCTTTGGACCCTTTTTATGGAACTGGGATTTCAATGGGCAATACAGACAAAATAGCATCTTGGCCAGAACC
>NC_087195.1:8710251-8740251 GCF_035594125.1 Scylla paramamosain
AGAGAGAGAGAGAGAGAGAGGCTGTTCCTAATATACACACTATTAATTTTAGCTGAAATAGGAAAATGCTAGACTTCTAAAGTCGGGTATTAAATAGACGTATATGTAAAAGAATTACATTTTTTTAGAAAGGGCTGGAGATGGTTCCTTTATTTGAGCTGTATCATCATCACCGTCATCATTATCATCAGAATTATTGTTAGTGAGTCGAAATCGTTGTAGTGCGTGCCCAGTTCATAACACAAGGCGTGGCGTATCTGTCAGTGCAGTTAGGTAAGTATCAATATCACCTAAAAGTACGAGTATTTAGGTATGGCTCGCATGGGGGTCAAACCCATGACCTCGGCGTCATCAGCACGGCGCTCTAAACAACTGAGCTAATGGGTCTTGAAGCACCTTGGGGAGTGTAGAAGTTCTTCAGGAGTTATTTTCTTCATTGCGGTGATGGTGTTGGTGCTGGCGGTAGTGGAGGTGAAAGTGGTAATGTACTGCAATATTTATACTGTAATTATGAGGAAAGAGAGAGAAGAGAAGAGAGAGAGAGAGAATGGTCTTTAAGTAGCATAAGGATTATAACAAGGATGACAAACAAAATCCTCCAAAGCTGGTAATGAGGATAGGACTAGAATTAACGGCTTCAAGCTTGATTAAGTTAGATGAATAAAAATGATACTAAGAAATTTGTTCTCAGAATGGTAGATGCCTGGAATAAACTGGGTAATCAGTTTCCTGGTGTTGCAAGTCAACAGGAACCTTTTAAGCATTAGATAATTTTGAGGATAGGGATGATGGGTGGATATCTGTGGGTATGTTGTATGTAGGGACTACTGCGTAAAGGCCTATTGGATCCTTGCAGCTTCCATTACGTTCTTGTCTCTTAACAACAACAACAACAACAACAAAAAGACAGTTTAAAGAGATGTATCCATTCATCCCTCCTCCTTCTCCTCCTCCTCCTCCTCCTCCTCCTCCTCCTCCTCCTCTTCCCCCTCCTCCTGCCCCACTTCCCCCTCGCCAAGGACAGGTGTAACAGGTCGGACAGGTGAGGGCGTGAAGGAGTTTATAGCCATTTACTGTGGCGAAACCTCTCTCTTATTCTCCTTTCACCACTTTCTCTTCCTTCCCTTGGCTTCTGTTAAAACAAGATGGAAAATTTATACACCTGGAAAGTATTGTGTCAGAGGAGGCAGATTGTGAAAAGGAATTAAAGAAAAGAACAGTGCTGGCAAAAACTGATTTTATGAATATAAGAACTTTGTTGATAAATTTTGGCATAAAGATGGATTTGAAAATTAGGTTGTTGAAATGCTATGTCTGTTTAGTTATATGATTGTGAAATGTTAAAAAGAAAATTAAAAAGAAGTTAGAGTCTATGAAGATGTGGTTCCTAAGAAGAATGTAGAAGATTCCATGGACAGCAAGAGTAACTAATGAGGAAGTGCTTGCGACGTGCAGGAGTAGTGAGAGTTGATAAGAAGTAAAGAAGATGCAGTTACAGTTTTCTGGGAAACATCCTGAGAGCTGGAGGAATGAAAAGGGATTGCTTGATGGGGAACATTGATGGGAGAAAAGCAGGAGGAAGGCAAAAGAAAGATATATATGCAGACTTTGTTTGAAAGTATAAACATAAGATGGAACACCGTGGACTTGGTCAGGATGGCAGATAGGAGAAATGATTGCCGCTTCATGATCGCTAACGTCACATAACTAGCACTTCGATAAGGTAAGGTGTGGTAATCAGTATATGGTCACTGCCTCCACGCATCACGTCTCTAGTTCTTCTTCATCTTAGTGGACCCCTTAATGTATATAAATTTTTTTTTATCAGATTCTTACTCATAAAAATTTACTTGACTATGTGACATCGCCATTAGGGAAACTGTCTTTGTTTGCAGGATTTTTTAAATATTTATTTTCCTGATAATCACTCGGAGTTCTCTTTCTATATTCTAACTACTTCTGATAATAGCTATTTGTGTCATTGCTTTCCATGTTTACATAGTTTTCTCAATGTTATATTTTTACACTAATGATATTTTCATCGTAAGTCTGTAATCATTATTAACTTTTTTTTTTAATGCCATTTCCTCCCATATGTGTTCCCTGCCACTCTTTCCGTTCTCAGGTATCGCTACGTACATGTATAAGGCAACTTTCTGCCATCCGTCTCTCTAATCAATTGATTAGTGGAAGAGACACGTCTGTCTCTTCCACTGCACAGTCTAACCACTGATAACCGCCGACTAATGCTCGTGTTGAGATTGAGGGATCTTTTTCTAAATGGTCTACGAATGTTGGGATAAACGTGAAGTCCAAAACACACCACCTTGAGGTACGCTGCTCCTACTGCTCCATGATTACGAGTTTTTTTCAGTTTAGACTTCGCTCGCTTATCCACACTTTTGAATCATCACGAGAACACAACTTCGATGCTGCACCGTGTGTGGTTAATATTATCGAAGGCCTTGTGGAACGTCTTCTGCAGTTACATTGAACAGTATTAAACAGTATCGGAACATCCCACTTGGCGCGAGTATCTTGAGAGGACTCCACTTCGTGACTCAAGCACAGTCGGTTACTGTCACTCCTTGTTAAGCTGACGTGCATTCATTTTTCTCTCTTTGCAGTTAAGTCAAGGCACGTTTTCCAAGATTTGATTCCGTGAATGCCCAGCCGTCTCTTCAAGTTTGATGAAATGGTGTGGTGTAGGTTTGTTTAAAAAATTATATGATATGATCTTGAAAGGGACCACTGACAACAGAGCAGTGATGATTGATCAGTAGTAGTAGTAGTAGTAGTAGTAGTTGTTGTTGTTGTTGTTGTAATAGCAGCAACAGCACCACCACCACCATCACCACCAGGAGCATCAACAGTAGTAATGTAGTAGTAGTAGTTGTTGTTGTAATAGCAGCAACAGCACCACCACCACCACCACCACCACCACCAGGAGCATCAACAGTAGTAATTACACGTCTTCCACAGTTTAATGAAATGCTGAAGCTGAAGTAATTGACCGGTAACTATTTCATTTTATAACCCTCGCTAACAATGCATGTAGTTAACAGTGGCTGTGTTCCAGCCACCGAGCACCCAACCGAGCTTAAGCGAACACCCGCGCTGGACAGCACCGGACGGGGATACTCAGAAGGCAGCGATACATTATTACTGAGGGTTAAAAGCTAACGGGGGAAAAATGAACTGGCGGAGGTTTCAAGTTGTTTCCGTTATTTATTAGATTGCTATCGTGGATGTGACCATTTTTCGACTTCCGGATGCTTTTTTTTTTTTTTTTTTATTTATTCATTTGATTTTTCTTTTCTCTAACCTGCTTTATTTTGGCTTTTGTTTTGCAGGATTTGAAATGAAAAAAAAATTATCCACGTCTCTCTTTAATTATATAACAAAGGCTATTACGTAATTATTTTGAAAGTTAATGTTTCTCTTTACCTAATATACATATCGTCTTTTTTACGTAATATTTATGCTGTCTATTCTCTTTTCAAAGCTGAAGGTAAAAATGTCATTAATTCATCAGATCTCTCTTCTCGCACATAACAAAACCAATATTTACTTGCATACCACTTCAATAATATTTCTTTTTTGCATCATGTTTAACCGACGGCAGGAGTCGTGAATCATCTCTTCTCGTGGGAATATTGCTTCTTGTGACTGTATTTCTGGTCCTATTTTCGCAGAAGAACTATCTGAAATTGCTGTTGTTCGTTAAACATAAGGTTCTCGTGGGAATATTTTTTGTACCTGTATTTCTGGCTCCACTTTCTTCGTTTTTCGAGCGTTTCTTTCAGCTTTATATTGCAGACTGGCTGCTATTTTTAACCAAACTGCAATATGACGCTGAAAGGAACCATCGATAAAGCGAAAATAGGACCAGAAATACAGTCACAAGAAGCAATATTCCCACGAGAAGAGATGATTCACGACTCCTGCCGTCGGTTAAACATGATGCAAAAAAGAAATATTATTGAAGTGGTATGCAAGTAAATATTGGTTTTGTTATGTGCGAGAAGAGAGACCTGATGAATTAATGACGTTTTTACCTTCAGCTTTGAAAAGAGAATAGACAGCATAAATATTACGTAAAAAAAGTCGATATGTATATTAGGTAAAGAGAAACATTAACTTTCAAAATAATTACGTAATAGCCTTTGTTATATAATTAAAGAGAGACGTGATGGATATTTTTTTCCATTTCAAATCCTGCAAAACAAAAGCCAAATAAAGCAGTTTAGAGAAAAGAAAAATCAAATGAATAAATGAAAAAAAAAAAAAGAAGCATCCGGAAGTCGAAAAATGGTCACATCCACGATAGCAATCTAATAAATAACGGAAACAACTTGAAACCTCCGCCAGTTCATTGTTCCCCCGTTAGCTTTTAACCCTCAGTAATAATGTATCGCTGTCTTCTGAGTATCCCCGTCCGGTGCTGTCCAGCGCGGGTGTTCGCTTAAGCTCGGTTGGGTGCTCGGTGGCTGGAACACAGCCACTGTTAACTACATGCATTGTTAGCGAGGGTTATAAAATGAAATAGTTACCGGTCAATTACTTCAGCTTCAGCATTTCATTAAACTGTGGAAGACGTGTAATTACTACTGTTGATGCTCCTGGTGATGATGGTGGTGGTGGTGCTGTTGCTGCTATTACAACAACAACAACTACTACTACTACTACTACTGCTACTACTACTACTACTACTGATCAATCATCACTGCTCTGTTGTCAGTGGTCCCTTTCAAGATCATATCATATAATTTTTTAAACAAACCTACACCACACCATTTCATCAAACTTGAAGAGACGGCTGGGCATTCACGGAATCAAATCTTGGAAAACGTGCCTTGACTTAACTGCAAAGAGAGAAAAATAAATGCACGTCAGCTTAACAAGGAGTGACAGTAACCGACTGTGCTTGAGTCACGAAGTGGAGTCCTCTCAAGATACTCGCGCCAAGTGGGATGTTCCGATACTGTTTAATACTGTTCAATGTAACTGCAGAAGACGTTCCACAAGGCCTTCGATAATATTAACCACACACGGTGCAGCATCGAAGTTGTGTTCTCGTGATGATTCAAAAGTGTGGATAAGCGAGCGAAGTCTAAACTGAAAAAAACTCGTAATCATGGAGCAGTAGGAGCAGCGTACCTCAAGGTGGTGTGTTTTGGACTTCACGTTTATCCCAACATTCGTAGACCATTTAGAAAAAGATCCCTCAATCTCAACACGAGCATTAGTCGGCGGTTATCAGTGGTTAGACTGTGCAGTGGAAGAGACAGACGTGTCTCTTCCACTAATCAATTGATTAGAGAGACGGATGGCAGAAAGTTGCCTTATACATGTACGTAGCGATACCTGAGAACGGAAAGAGTGGCAGGGAACACATATGGGAGGAAATGGCATTAAAAAAAAAAGTTAATAATGATTACAGACTTACGATGAAAATATCATTAGTGTAAAAATATAACATTGAGAAAACTATGTAAACATGGAAAGCAATGACACAAATAGCTATTATCAGAAGTAGTTAGAATATAGAAAGAGAACTCCGAGTGATTATCAGGAAAATAAATATTTAAAAAATCCTGCAAACAAAGACAGTTTCCCTAATGGCGATGTCACATAGTCAAGTAAATTTTTATGAGTAAGAATCTGATAAAAAAAAATTTATATACATTAAGGGGTCCACTAAGATGAAGAAGAACTAGAGATGTGATGCGTGGAGGCAGTGACCATATACTGATTACCGCACCTTACCTTATCGAAGTGCTAGTTATGTGACGTTAGCGATCATGAAGCGGCAATCATTTCTCCTATCTGCCATCCTGACCAAGTCCACGGTGTTCCATCTTATGTTTATACTTTCAAACAAAGTCTGCATATATATCTTTCTTTTGCCTTCCTCCTGCTTTTCTCCCATCAATGTTCCCCATCAAGCAATCCCTTTTCATTCCTCCAGCTCTCAGGATGTTTCCCAGAAAACTGTAACTGCATCTTCTTTACTTCTTATCAACTCTCTCACTACTCCTGCACGTCGCAAGCACTTCCTCATTAGTTACTCTTGCTGTCCATGGAATCTTCTACATTCTTCTTAGGAACCACATCTTCATAGACTCTAACTTCTTTTTAATTTTCTTTTTAACATTTCACAATCATATAACTGAACAGACGTAGCATTTCAACAACCTAATTTTCAAATCCATCTTTATGCCAAAATTTATCAACAAAGTTCTTATATTCATAAAATCAGTTTTTGCCAGCACTGTTCTTTTCTTTAATTCCTTTTCACAATCTGCCTCCTCTGACACAATACTTTCCAGGTGTATAAATTTTCCATCTTGTTTTAACAGAAGCCAAGGGAAGGAAGAGAAAGTGGTGAAAGGAGAATAAGAGAGAGGTTTCGCCACAGTAAATGGCTATAAACTCCTTCACGCCCTCACCTGTCCGACCTGTTACACCTGTCCTTGGCAAGGGGGAAGTGGGGCAGGAGGAGGGGGAAGAGGGGGAGGAATACAAAGGAATATAAAGGAAAGCCAAACAGCAACAGACCTTTTGGTCCTTGCAAGGCTGTTTGGTAACTACTACTAACTAGCTACAGGGAAGAGAGACAGGACAGCATAGCAGAAGGCTCCTCCCCACCCACCACTCCCTCCAGCTTGTGCTGGCATGGAAATAGTTGGGAAAAGTACCATGCAGTATGGAAAAACTGCCATGGAAATTTTCATAGGAAAGGATGAAAGGAAGTTCTACTATTCGCCCTACGGTGAACTCTATATGCCTATCTGAAAGTTAATACAAGTTATATTAAAAGTGGTGTAGAATAAGAGTTTATTAGTGTATTTAGTAATTATTCGGACAAGAAGAGAGCTTGTTGGGGATTTGCTTTTAAATATTTGTCTATTTTATTTTTGAATGATTCAATAGTATTGCTGTTCACAATTTCGGCAGGAAGTTTATTCCATATATTTACTATACGATTAAAGGAAAAATGTTTTGCCTCGTGGGATTTAAAACGTTTGGGTATAATCTTGAATCCATTATTTCTTGTTAGGTTAGAATGGTAAAATATTTATGTGCATCAATGTTACTATAACCTTTGAAAATTTTGAACACTTCAATTAGGTCTCCTCTTATCCTCCGCTTTGTTAAACTAAATAGGTTTAGTTCTTCTAGTCATTCCTCATACGGCTTATTGCGCAATCTTGGAATAATCTTTGTGACTCTGCGCTGTATCTTTTCTAGTTTTTCAATGTCTTTTTTGTAGTATGGGGACCAAAACTGTACACAGTATTCTAGATGAGGGCGCACCAGTGAGTTATATAAGGCAAGTATAACCTTTTCTGATTTAAATTCAAAGGTTCTTCCAATGAACCCTACTAATTTATTTGCCGTCTCTACTGTTTCTGTGCAGTGTTGACTCGGCTTTAGGTCGTTTGACACGACGACCCCAAGATCTTTTTCTTTATCAGAACTTGACAGTGGCATGTTATTCATTACATATCTCGCCTGAACATTGTTGCTTCCGATATGTAGAGCTTTGCACTTTTCTATATTGAATCTCATCTGCCATTTTTCTGCCCAGCTTGTTAGTTTATTGAGGTCACACTGCAGTTCCTGCCATTGTGACACAGACGTTACTCTACTTGTTATTTTGGTGTCGTCTGCAAATTTACTTATTTTGCAGTTTATCCCTTCATCAATATCATTTATGTACATTATGAAGAGTACTGGTCCTAATACAGAGCCTTGAGGAACGCCGCTATTTACCTTATGCCACTCTGACTCTTTTCCATTAATCACAACACGCTGTTTTCTGTCAGAGAGCCAGTCTCTCAGCCATTTCAGGGTGTTTCCAGCAATGCCGTGAGCTTTTACTTTACTGATGAGTCTCTTATGGGGAATAGTGTCGAAAGCTTTCTGGAAATCAAGGTAGATAATATCAACAGCTTTTGTCTCGTCATACGAGTTAAATACTTCATAAAAGAAGTCTAGTAAGTTTGTTAAGCAGGAACGCCTGGTTCTGAAGTCGTGTTGCGAATCCTTTATGATTCTATTTTCTTCTAAATATTTAACAATTTTATCTCTAATTATTGTTTCCATCAGCTTGCACACTACTGAAGTGAGAGTGATCGGCCTGTAATTGGCTGGGAGAGATTTATTTCCTTTTTAAAGATTGGTGTGACATTTGCTAGTTTCCATTCGTGGGGAGGAGGAGGAGGAGGAGGAGGAGGAGGAGGAATGAATGGATACATCTCTTTAAACTGTCTTTTTGTTGTTGTTGTTGTTGTTGTTGTTGTTGTTGTGAAGGGTCAAGAACGTAATGGAAGCTGCAAGGATCCAATAGGCCTTTACGCAGTAGTCCCTACATAAAACATACCCACAGATATCCACCCATCATCCCTATCCTCACAATTATCTAATGCTTAAAGGGTTCCTGTTGACTTGCAACACCAGGAAACTGATTACCCAGTTTATTCCAGGCATCTACCATTCTGAGAACAAATTTCTTAGTATCATTTTTATTCATCTAACTTAATCAAGCTTGAAGCCGTTAATTCTAGTCCTATCCTCATTACCAGCTTTGGGGGATTTTGTTTGTCATCCTTGTTATAATCCTTATGCTACTTAAATACCATTCTCTCTCTCTCTCTCTCTCTCTCTCTCTCTCTCTCTCTCTCTCTCTCTCTCTCTCTCTCTCTTCTCTTCTCTCTCTTTCTTCATAATTACAGTATAAATATTGCAGTACATTACCACTTTCACCTCCACTACCGCCAGCACCAACACTACCACCGCAATGAGGAAAATAACTCCTGAAGAACTTGTAAACTCCCCAAAGTGCTTCAAGGCCCATTAGCTCAGTTTTTTTTTTTTTTTTATGTAGGAAGGATACTGGCCAAGGGCAACAAAAATCTAATAAAAAAAATGCCCACTGAGATGCCAGTCCCATAAAAGGGTCAAAGCAGTGGTCAAAAATTGGTGGATAAGTGTCTTGAAACCTCCCTCTTCAAGGAATTCAAGTCATAGGAAGGTGGAAATACAGAAGCAGGCAGGGAGTTCCAGAGTTTACCAGAGAAAGGGATGAATGATTGAGAATACTGGTTAACTCTTGCGTTAGAGAGGTGGACAGAATAGGGGTGAGAGAAAGAAGAAAGTCTTGTGCAGCGAGGCCGCGGAAGGAGGGGAGGCATGCAGTTAGCAAGATCAAAAGAGCAGTTAGCATGAAAATAGCGGTAGAAGACAGCTAGATATGCAACATTGCGGCGGTGAGAGAGAGGCTGAAGACAGTCAGTTAGAGGAGAGGAGTTGATGAGACGAAAAGCTTCTGATTCCACCCTGTCTAGAAGAGCAGTATGAGTGGAACCCCCCCAGACATGTGAAGCATACTCCATACATGGACGGATAAGGCCCTTGTACAGAGTTAGCAGCTGGGGGGGTGAGAAAAATTGGCGGAGACGTCTCAGAACACCTAACTTCATAGAAGCTGTTTTAGCTAGAGATGAGATGTGAAGTTTCCAGTTCAGATTATAAGTAAAGGACAGACCGAGGATGTTCAGTGTAGAAAAAAGGGGACAGTTGAGTGTCATTGAAGAAGAGGGAATAGTTGTCTGGAAGATTGTGTCGAGTTGATAGATGGAGGAATTGAGTTTTTGAGGCATTGAACAATACCAAGTTTGCTCTGCCCCAATCAGAAATTTTAGAAAGATCAGAAGTCAGGCGTTCTGTGGCTTCCCTGCGTGATATGTTTACCTCCTGAAGGGTTGGACGTCTATGAAAAGACGTGGAAAAGTGCAGGGTGGTATCATCAGCATAGGAGTGGATAGGACAAGAAGTTTGGTTTAGAAGATCATTAATGAATAATAAGAAGAGAGTGGGTGACAGGACAGAACCCTGAGGAACACCACTGTTAATAGATTTAGGAGAAGAACAGTGACCGTCTACCACAGCAGCAATAGAACGGTCAGAAAGAAAACTTGAGATGAAGTTACAGAGAGAAAGATAGAAACCGTAAGAGGGTAGTTTGGAAATCAAAGCTTTGTGCCAGACTCTACCAAAGGCTTTTGATATGTCCAAGGCAACAGCAAAAGTTTCACCAAAATCTCTAAAAGAGGATGACCAAGACTCAGTAAGGAAAGCCAGAAGATCACCAGTAGAGCGGCCTTGACGGAACCCATACTGGCGATCAGATAGAAGGTTGTGAAGTGATAGATGTTTAAGAATCTTCCTGTTGAGGATAGACTCAAAAACTTTAGATAGGCAGGAAATTAAAGCAATAGGACGGTAGTTTGAGGGATTAGAACGGTCACCCTTTTTAGGAACAGGTTGAATGTAGGCAAACTTCCAGCAAGAAGGAAAGGTAGATGTTGACAGACAGAGCTGAAAGAGTTTGACTTCCGAGGGTTTAGGCCAGCGAGGGCATGGAAAACATCATTGCGAAGAATTTTAATAGGTGGCATGAAGTAGTCAGAGGGTGGAGGAGAGGGAGGAACAAGCCCAGAATCGTCCAAGGTAGAGTTTTTAGCAAAGGTTTGAGCAAAGAGTTCAGCTTTAGAAATAGATGTGATAGCAGTGGTGCCATCTGGTTGAAGTAGAGGAGGGTAAGAAGAAGAAGCAAAGTTATTGGAAATATTTTTGGCTAGATGCCAGAAATCACGAGGGGAGTTAGATCTTGAAAGGTTTTGACATTTTCTGTTAATGAAGGAGTTTTTGGCTAGTTGGAGAACAGACTTGGCATGGTTCCGGGCAGAAATATAAAGTGCATGAGATTCTGGTGATGGAAGGCTTAAGTACCTTTTGTGGGCCACCTCTCTATCATGTATAGCACGAGAACAAGCTGTGTTAAACCAAGGTTTAGAAGGTTTAGGACGAGAAAAAGAGTGAGGAATGTACGCCTCCATGCCAGACACTATCACCTCTGTTATGCGCTCAGCACACAAAGATGGGTCTCTGACACGGAAGCAGTAGTCATTCCAGGGAAAATCAGCAAAATACCTCCTCAGGTCCCCCCAACTAGCAGAGGCAAAACGCCAGAGGCACCTTCGCTTAAGGGGATCCTGAGGAGGGATTGGAGTGATAGGACAAGATAAAGATATGAGATTGTGATCGGAGGAGCCCAACGGAGAAGAAAGGGTGACAGCATAAGCAGAAGGATTAGAGGTCAGGAAAAGGTCCAGAATGTTGGGCGTATCTCCAAGACGGTCAGGAATACGAGTAGGGTGTTGCACCAGTTGCTCTAGGACCTAGAGCAACTGGTGCAACACCAAACTCGTATTCCTGACCGTCTTGGAGATACGCCCAACATTCTTGACCTTTTCCTGACCTCTAATCCTTCTGCTTATGCTGTCACCCTTTCTTCTCCGTTGGGCTCCTCCTATCACAATCTCATATCTTTATCTTGTCCTATCACTCCAATCCCTCCTCAGGATCCCCCTAAGCGAAGGTGCCATGACCTAGAGTCTAGGTCATGGAGGATAGCAAAGTTGTAGGCTAGTTCACTAGGATGGTCAGTGAAGGGAGAGGAAAGCCAAAGCTGGTGGTGAACATTGAAGTCTCCAAGAATGGAGATCTCTGCAAAAGGGAAGAGGGTCAGAATGTGCTCCACTTTGGAAGTTAAGTAGTCAAACAATTTCTTATAGTCAGAGGAGTTAGGAGAGAGGTATACAGCACAGATAAATTTAGTATGAGAGTGACTCTGCAGTCGTAGCCAGATGGTGGAAAACTCAGAAGATTCAAGAGCGTGGGCACGAGAGCAGGTTAAGTCATTGCGCACATAAACGCAGCATCCAGCTTTGGATCGAAAATGAGGATAGAGAAAGTAAGAGGGAACAGAAAAGGGGCTACTGTCACTTGCCTCAGACACCTGAGTTTCAGTGAGGAAAAGAAGATGAGGTTTAGAAGAGGAGAGGTGGTGTTCTACAGATTGAAAATTAGATCTTAAACCGCGAAAAATGTTTAGAGCGCCGTGCTGATGACGCCGAGGTCATGGGTTTGACCCCCATGCTAGCCACACCTAAATACTTTTAGCTGATATTGATACTTACCTAACTGCACTGACAGATACGCCACGCCTTGTGTTATGAACTGGGCACGCATTACAACGATTTCGACTCACTAACAATAATTCTGATGATAATGATGACGGTGATGATGATACAGCTCAAATAAAGGAACTATCTCCAGCCCTTTCTAAAAAATATAATTCTTTTACATATACGTCTATTTAAAACCCGACTTTAGAAATCTAGCATTTTCCTATTTCAGCTAAAATTAATAGTGTGTATATTAGGAACAGCCTCTCTCTCTCTCTCTCTCTCTCTCTCTCTCTCTCTCTCTCTCTCTCTCTCTCTCTCTCTCTCTCTCTCAACATCCCTGAGGTCATTACAGTAACAAATGTTCCTCATAAACACTCTCTCTCTCTCTCTCTCTCTCTCTCTCTCTCTCTCTCTCTCTCTCTCTCTCTCTCTCTCTCTCTCTCTCTCTCTCTCTCTCTCAACATCCCTGAGGTCATTACAGTAACAAATGTTCCTCATAAACACTCTCTCTCTCTCTCTCTCTCTCTCTCTCTCTCTCTCTCTCTCTCTCTCTCTCTCTCTCTCTCTCTCGGCTCCGAAGCGACGATGACAAAAAAAAAAGGTGATATACAAGAGGCAAAACTTGTCTTCTTTATAAGCTGTGGGGTGACAACGGAGAGAGAGAGAGAGAGAGAGAGAGAGAGAGAGAGAGAGAGAGAGAGAGAGAGAGAGAGAGAGAGAGAGAGAGAGAGAGAGAGAGAGACAACTGTAATATTTTCAAGATTATTATTATTATCATTATTTTTATTATGGTTAGCAGTAGTAGAAGTTGTAGTAGTAGTAGTAGTAGTAGTAGTAGTAGTAGTAGCAGCTCTCGTCTATTTCTGTAAAGTAACACAGAATGGTAGTTACTTACCTATTCAATTACAATTTCTTTTTTCTCATTATTAATAGTAAGCAATCTTTATCAGTTACTGTGTACATTGGATTTATCAATCTCTCTCTCTCTCTCTCTCTCTCTCTCTCTCTCTCTCTCTCTCTCTCTCTGCGCCGTATCGTAAATTAGCCCTTGTTTCCGGCGTCGATAAAGGTAAAAGCTCGCTCCACTATGGCTCCCTTCCCTCATTGGATAAAAGAGAACCCGTTAAGCGACACTTCCACCAATCACGTGTCTCCTTTGAAGTCCTCGTTTTCTTTTGGATGAGGGAGGCGCAGGGGAAGAGAAAATAAGTGAGAGCTTCTGTAAACTGTAAATTAATAAAGGAAAGCATAATGATGCAAATTTTGAAACTGGTAAGAGACTGTGAATGTAAGAAATTATAATGGTGATAGCAATAAAATTATAATGGTGATAATAATAAAGTGTTATGCGTGGAGGAAACCACACAAGGGCACAAAGAAGTGGAAAATAATAATAATAACAAGAACAATAATAATAATAATAATAATAATAATAATAATAATAATAATAAGGTTGCTAAGTTGCCGGTGAAAAGAATGTAATGATTAAATAAAAAAAAAAGGAAGGAAAAAGTGAGATTAAGATATTTGAAAAAAGAAAGCAAATTGAAAGTAACAATATGAAGAATGCAATGAATGAAATTGATGAAGATTAAGACAAAGATTAACACAGAAAATAATGAAACGAACTTGTAACGCGTGTTTGTGATAAAAATAACGTAAATTTTGCAGACCATCATAATAAATGCAAGCAGCAACAGACTGAAATTATGAAAAAATCTAATAAATCAAATATTAATGTCATAAATGAAGTAAAAGGTAAAAAAAAAAAAAAAAAAAAAAAAAAAATATATATATATATATATATATATATATATATATATATATATATATATATATATATATATATATATATATATATATATATATATATATATATATATATATATATATATATATATATATATATAAACCAAACATATAACCCGTGAAAACTATTACAATTACAAATTAAGATTTTGGATGGCAGAGTGGTCAGTCAGCGGAGGAGAGCAAAGAGGACCGAGAACACCGGGCTGGAGCAAGACTTGTAGTGGGATTACTGAGGTGTGACACGGGAGAGCGCGGTTCAAGACGAGATGAGCGGAGAGAAAGATGGCAGAGAAGTACCAGAACGTGTGCTTCATTAGACTGACAACTGTTGCTGCTGGTAATAGTGGTGATGGTGGTGGCAGTGTTGGCGGATGATTAACTGTTTCCACCACCACCACCACCACCACCACCACCACTGTTTCTTATTGTAGCTACAACCTTTCCCAGTACTCGTTCGCTTCCCTGCACATGTGTAGCCAAGCAGGCAACTACAACAACGTCAAAACCAACCCTCCACCTTCCCACTACCACCATCACCGCCGCCGCCAAAGTCTCTCTCTCTCTCTCTCTCTCTCTCTCTCTCTCTCTCTCTCTCTCTCTCTCCCTTCCCATCCCTTCCCCAACACATGTATGAAAGAAGTAAGTGTTATCAGTAGAAACAATCCATGTCTCTTCACCTTAAACACTTCATTTTTTTTATTTCCATTTTTTGTAAATGTTAGCGAGAAACCGTAGGGTTATCAACGTGTCAAAGGCTAGAGAGAGAGAGAGAGAGAGAGAGAGAGAGAGAGAGAGAGAGAGAGAGAGAGAGAGAGAGAGAGTAAACGGTTCTGGCCAAGATGCTATTTTGTCTGTAGTGTCACGCTCGGAATGTCCCGCCATATTATCTATAAGTAGAATATACTGTTAAGTATTCATCATTCTGTCATCGGTCACCACATTTTTTTTTTTTTATGTAGGAGGGACACTGACCAAGGGCAACAAAAATCCGATAAAAAAAATGCCCATTGAAATCCCAGTTCCATAAAAAGGGTCCAAAGCTGTAGTAAAAATTGAAGGATAAGTATCTTGAAACCTCCCTCTTGAAGGAATTAAAGTCATAGGAAGGTTGAAATACAGAAGCAGGCAGGGAGTTCCGGAGTTTACCAGTGAAAGAGATGAATGATTGTGAATACTGGTTAACTCTTGCGTTAGAGAGGTGGACAGAATAGGGATGAGAAAAAAGAAGAAAGTCTTGTGTAGCGAGGCCGCGGGAGGAGGGGAGGCATGCAGTTAGCAAGGTCAGAAGAGCAGTTAGCATGAAAATAGCGGTAGAAGACAGCTAGAGATGCAACATTGTGGCGATGAGATAGAGGCTGAAGACAGTCAGTTAGAGGAGAGTTGATGACTTGTGCCAGTCATCACACATACTCCTCACTGCCTCAACCTTTCACCATAATCATTATCACCATCATTAAGTTTAACCATCTCTACTTATTTTTCTTATCTGCCTGTTGATTTCATACCACATCAGGAAAACTAACCTAACCTAACCTAGCCTAACTCCAGTCTTCTTATTGTCTCTCCGCTGTCTATCTACTGCATGCCAAAAATTTCTAACGTAATCTAATTTAACCTAATCTTCTAAATTAATCTCTCCATCTAGTTCTTTATCTAGCCTGCCTCTTTCTTTATCATTTCTATATTGTCATTCTTGCCTCGCCGTCTCTAACTTTCTCCTCATTTCACTGCCAGGTGTCTGTCTTTCATTCTCCACAACTCCCATCACTCTTTCATCCGATACTGCTGACATCTCAACCTTTTGTGTCCTCTCTTTCTTCTTTTCCCAGGTCCTTCCTTCATCTATCTCAGCATTATCATCACCATCACCATCATCATTGGTCATTGTGGTTCCACAGTGCACTTTGATATAATTAAAGTGGTAAATTAGAGAGTTTTAAATTTATTTTCTTCCTCCTCCAGGCTTTCTTCCCGCAGTAGCACACACCTAGACATACACACAGCACACGTTCAATACCATCACGTACCACACACTCTCTCAGCCTTACCTCCAGAAATGCTCCTCAAAACCAGGGCAGCCGTCCCCGCAGCGCACACAGCGGGGGTGCACGGTGTCCTCCATCGCAGAGGCTTCGTCGTGCTGTGGAATGGAAAGAAGAGAGAAGGTTATGGTCTGTGATATGCTAAGGAGTGGCAGTATTAAATGCTTACTTCTCTCAAGTCTATTTTCAAATTCCACAGCGATGATTTACGGGGGTTTTCTTGGGTGTTTAGAATTTCTAATGATGTTGCAGAATCGCTGTTAAATTATTTTGGAGTCGTGAAAACACACTTGAAAACCTTAATAATTTTCATTACAGGCTGCTGAATATGAGGGAAAAGACAAGGAAGTTTTAAAAGTATGGTCCCATACATGTCACTGTCCTTGAGCCTTACAAGATTCTATTGCTTGCTTGGGTGTAGAAGACGAGTTAGGCAGAGGCGCACAGCCTTGCCACATGCCGCCACTGTCACCATCAATCATTCAAATTTTTGTGTCTCGAGATCTTGAGACTCCATTTTTAATACCGTTCGTTAAAAGGACTGAAGAGATTCAACAATCTAACAGACTTATTAAATGGAAAACAAAGAGAATAAAATTGCTACGTATGAGTCTGGCAACACTTGCTTCCCGACTCACAGGCGACACCACACGCCAGGTTAAGTGACGCGAAGCTCACTAGCAATTCTTTCACTGCCCACCAATAATGATACACGTCCGTATGCACTCATTACCAGCCCAACATACTTGCCGGGCCACTGGGAACAAGCTTTAGTTAAAAATTCGGTGGCCCTGTTTCACCTTGACCACAAATAAAATATGCAAGACGAACTAGAGATACGATCCACTTAGTCTGGCAGCAGCATTCTACTGACGATTTGTTCACTGACTCGCATCTCTTCGGTACAGTTTCGAAACCGTTCTGTACTAGAAAACAAAACAGTATTGAGCTACGATAGACCGTATTTAGGGTTATAACAAGAACAGTGAGCGAATACAAGGGAATGCAAAAGAAAAATAGCAACATACCTTGAAATGCTTACTGTGATGTTTGTATCACTATCCTACACAAACTACTAGTAGAAGAGGCAAGATGGCAAAGTCAAAGTGAGGAGGAGGAGGAGGAGGAGCAGAAGCAGGAGGAGGAGGAAATAGGAGAATAGATCCTATAAAGAAAAGAAAAAAGAAAGAAAGTAATAGAAAGAAAAAAGAGAAAGAAAGAAAGATGTAACTACGGAGAAGGAAAAGAGAGAGAGATACATGCGATCACATATGAATAAATATAAAAAAAAACATAAGCATTATAACACAGGAAGTCGAGCAGACAGTCACTACCACCACCCCTGCCATGCTCCAGCCACTCATCTGTCCATAATGAAACCCACTGTAATTGTCTCGAGTCATCTGTACTCATGCTTATACCGGAGCCGCTTAGCCTCACTCAGATATTTGAATCACCAAGCCATACAGTCGCATACAGCTTTATTTTACTACTAATTAACCAAGAGAGAGAAAAAATAAGTTGATGAAATTACTTATCTTTATCTACACTTGTTTATAGCAAAGCTTTCTAACTTCACTATTTGAATCACCAAGCCAACAACACGCATACATATACAACTTTTTTTTTTTTTTTTTTTCTTTTTTTTTTTTTATTAACAAGTCATGAAGGAGAAAAATTACGTCGTTGAGATTGCCTTATCATTTACAGCTAAACCTGTCTATACCAAGCCTCAAGCTTCACTCAGGTATTTGAATCGCTAAGCCACCAACACACAGACGGTACATTTCTAAAGCTTTTATTGTCCAACCATGAAATATAATCCTTACGTTGTTGAAATAACTATCATTAATTTGTAGCTACACCTGCCAATATCAAAGCTTTCTAATTTTACTCAGGTACTTTAATTATCAAACCATGAACACACAGTCACGAATATTTATAAACGTTCTTATAATCTGACAATCTGAAAGAAAAATTGTTATCATTACTTTATCTATGTATGTCTATACGAAAGCTTTTAAACCTCACTCAACAGACAAATATACAGAATCCTCCAGTGTTTAATTAAGTAGATAATGGAGAAAAAATATCTTGATACAAAAATTACTTTATCATCTTTACACCTATCTAATCCTTCACTCATGTACAAACAAACACAAAACCTTAACAACAAATAGACGGACATGCAACTTTCCTATGTTTACTAACTACATATGAGAGAGAGAGAGAGAGAGAGAGAGAGAGAGAGAGAGAGAGAGAGAGAGAGAGAGAGAGAGAGAGAGAGAGAGCCACATTCTTACAACATACTCGTAATAACCTAAAATAAACAGATAAAAAACGTCTCTCTCTCTCTCTCTCTATCTATCTACATAAGGCTACTAGACCAACACAAGTCTCATCAAAGGAAATAATACATAAAACTTAAACTTCCATCACCGAGACACCTACATATTATTATTATTATTATATATATATATATATATATATATATATATATATATATATATATATATATATATATATATATATATATATATATATATATATATATATATATATATATAATATTTTTTTTTTATTTATTTTTTATTTATTTATTTTTTTTTCTACCAGTACTAATATATTACCATTCCCTGCTGTAATCTTAGGGTGTGTCCACACGGTCGAACAGTGTCCGTTGGGCAAAGTCACTTGGTTAATTCTGATGAATGATATGGCAGGAACATAATTACATATTATGTATTCAAACATAATTACATATTATGTATTCAAATTTACATGCAAATATACTGTCATTTGAATTAAAGATGGGCAAGAAACAACAATCAGTTTGTCTTCATCCCAAGTTTAGAAACAACATTCTGAAACAACTTTACGTGTGTGTAAAGATCTCGTTTTTACCTGACGGGTCGCCCCTCAAGTTCAGTGATATCAGAGTTGCCAAACTCCAAGCACTAGTGTCTTCATATAGTTGACATGAACTATAATGTATATTTTTTTTTATCTCATGTCTGTTCAATAGTACGCCTGTCCTTCACATTATGAATGTCATTTTTATTACCTTCACATTATGCATATATTTTTACTACCTTCACATTATGCATGTGTTTTTTTGATTACCTGTCTTTAACTTGTCACAAATAAGCGTTGCTTACCTTTAAGTATGGATCTTTAAGTACATCATAGATGGTTTGGCACGTATCAGGTATGATTGCAGACAAACTCTGTTTTGAAATTCTTGTCCAGTATTGAAGGGAACAATAGGAGCACCCGGTGGAAAGATTGATCAACGTTGCCTCTAGACGTACTTCAGGTGAAATGCTCTCTCATACAGGTGTGCAGCTTCGTTATAAAAGGTTTCACCTTCGCCAGTAAGTCGTAGAAGGCACTCGGGTCCATCCGCATATAGTTTGTAAAGTCTGATTCATATCTAATTCGCAATTCATTTAAAATGGTTGCGTGGCTTCCCCTTTTGCTTGGTTTATACAACCAGTCCTTACACCATTCCCTTTTTGTCACCTCCTTGTCCTCACATGGTAAAGCAATTATGCTGCATAGTGCAATTTTCTTAGTTTTTGTTTTGTTTTTTTATTTCCTAGTGCACCATGGTAGTGATGTAACACCTGTCGCCCAGGTTTAAGTCCACACACGGACTTGCATACCTATGCGTTGCCAGCGGACATCACCTTCGAGCATTGTCCGCCGGTCTTTGCCTTGTGAGCAGAGTTAAGACAGTGGTGTACAACCCCATCTGGTACCATTGTTTGTTGCCAGATCTACTTCCATCGTTTCAGCGCTTATGACGTCATCCTGCTTTGCCTATGATATGGTAACAGTTTGCCCGACGGACGCTGATCGACCGTGTGGACACACCCTTACTGTCACATTGTAATACGCCTGCTTTGCGCCCTTTAACTTTCCCTTGTCTGTATATTTAGGCAGTCTTGTCATGTGGGAATACGGTGGAAGGGACAGAGAGAGAAAAAAAGCATACTTCACCAAGTCTTAGGGGAGATAAGAGGAGGGGAAGACGAGAGACGAAGGGGGAAGGAGGTGTGGTGGTAGAGGAAGGAGGAATCAGATGGAAGATGAAAATGAGGAAGAGGGAAAGAAGAGAAGGGAGAGTGAGATAGAAGGAAGAAAGGGAGATAGAACGACGCTGGTTGTGAGAAAGACGAAAAGGAAGAAAACGAAAGGAGAGGAGAGGGAGGATGATGTGGGGATAGAGAGAGAGGAGGAAATTACAAGGAAAGGGAGGTGGAAGAAAGAATGGGAAGAATAAGAAGAGAGAAGAAATGGGAAGAAGAGAACATAAAGGAACGAAAGAAAGAAAGAAAGGGGAAAAGATGAAGAAGAATGAAGAAGAAAAGAAGGTAGACAGAGGAAGGGGAAGACTAAGAAAGAGGAAAGAAAGTCGAGGAAGTGAGAGGGGCAGTAAAAGCAGAAACAAGGAGAAAGAAGAAGAAAAGAAGAAAGGCAAATATAAGAGGAACAAAGAAAGGAACTTGTATGAGGAAGGAGATGAGGAGAGACTGACAAAATGAAGAAGAAAAAGCAACGGGAGGAAAGAGGATGAGGAGGAATAGAGAGAAGAGAGAGGAACAAGAATAAAGGAAGAAAGAGACAAGGAAGAAGTAGTACAATGGAGTTTTGTGGCACACAACTAGTGCCCATTGGTGGCCACCGATGAGGACCAACAGCACCCACCACCAGTAACGTCACTGGAGCACCGCCGGGACGTGTCGGCACTAGTGGTGTGCCACAAAACTCAGGTGCAGAGGGTCCCTCACCTTGACTCCCTGAGGCTACTGCCACACACAGTGCAGAGGTGCACCAGAGCTGCAGCCAGTAGCGACGAGCTAGTGAAGGTGCCTCGATCTCGCTCTAGCCAACACCAGCACACAGAACATGTTCACGGCGGCCACGCCCCAAGTGCAGGACATGTCCACACACCAGATAAAGCTAGCAGCCCACAGCTGGCGTAGCACGCACCTGTCCCCACTGGCGCTTTAAATTTTTATTGTATTATTGTATTAGTATTATTATCTTTATGTTAAGTATGTATAGTGTTATTCCTGTAAATAATACTATCATAGGCTTTTTAAATAATTCCATACTCAACGTGGAATTTTAAGCCTTCCTGTAAATATTTGTTTAAAAAAAAAAAGTAAAGGAAAACTGGAGAAGGGAAGAAAAAGTAGAAGCGCCACAGAGGAAAAGGAAGTACAGGGAAGGGTATGAGAGAAAGAGAGAGATGAGGAGGACGTAGGGGAGTAATATTGTTACCATTTCCCAACAAGGTGACGGAGTAAGGAAAAGAAACAGGGCAAGGTTTATGACTCGTCGCGGCTGCTGAATCTGCCCACATAAAATCTGGTGCGCCGCGAGGAGGGAAGGAGGAGGAGCGGCATTGATAAGGACGGTAACCTGTGCTGTTGATGAAAGCTGGTTTATAAAGGGAAATATGAGAATTATAAAGGAACATTATTTAAGAGGATACAATAATGGTCTCTCTCTCTCTCTCTCTCTCTCTCTCTCTCATAAAAGCTGTTGCTTATGGAGTGAACAATAATAATGATACTGCTATTAATGCTGCTACTACTACTACTACTACTACTACTACTACTACTACTACTACTACTACTACTACTACTACTACTACTACTACTACTTATTGTTACTATCATTACTATTATCACCACTACTGTTACTGCCAGAGAGAGAGAGAGAGAGAGAGAGAGAGAGAGAGAGAGAGAGAGAGAGAGAGAGAGAGAGAGAGACACTGAGATGGTAGTTAATGGGGAGAAGATATTTTACTGACCTGATAAAGTTAGCCTCGGCCAGGTTAATGGAGGTCAGATAGGGACTTCAAAGGCTCCAGACAAGAGACATGTGTAGGGGACATCCAACTCTGCCCTGCCCTGGGGTAGAAGCAGGTATACTGCAGAGGGGAACAGACATTGTGTAGTGACTGTGTCCTCGTGCTGGTGAGACATTGTGTGGTGACTGTGTCTCCGCACTGGTGAAATTATATAAGCAATTGAGATTTTGCAAAGGTCTTTCCCTGACATGAAAACCATCAGTAACCATATTAAAACGAAATAAGGCAAAAATGTAAATTCAAGAACAATTACAAAAGCAAAATTTTAGGATAGAAAAAAAAAAAAAAAAAAAAAAAATATATATATATATATATATATATATATATATATATATATATATATATATATATATATATATATATATATATATATATATATATATATATATATATATATATATATATATATATATATATATATATATATATATATATATATATATATATATATATATGACTTGGGGCGAAGGACAAGACAAAAGTTAAATTTTGTTACATAGTGTAATTGATTATTATAATAATATTTGAAAAAATAAGAATTTTAATGTTATTCATTATCATTTCTTTTGCTTATTATTATCATTATTATTATTATTATTATTATTATTATTATTATTATTATTATTATTATTATTATTATTATTACCATTATCATTATTATTACTATTATTATTATTATTACTATTATTACTATAATAATTATTATTATTATTATATTATTATTATTATTATTATTATTATTATTATTATTATTATTATTATTTTATTTTATTTATTTTTTTTATGTAGGAAGGATACTGGCCAAGGGCAACAAAAATCTAATAAAAAAAATGCCCACTGAAATGCCAGTCCCTTAAAAGGGTCAAAGCAGTGGTCAAAAATTGGTGGATAAGTGTCTTGAAACCTCCCTCTTCAAGGAATTCAAGTCATAGGAAAGTGGAAATACAGAAGCAGGCAAGGAGTTCCAGAGTTTACCAGAGAAAGTGATGAATGATTGAGAATACTGGTTAACTCTTGCGTTAGAGAGGTGGACAGAATAGGGGTGAGAGAAAGAAGAAAGTCTTGTGCAGCGAGGCCGCGGAAGGAGGGGAGGCATGCAGTTAGCAAGATCAGAAGAGCAGTTGGCATGAAAATAGCGGTAGAAGACAGCTAGATATGCAACATTGCGGCGGTGAGAGAGGGGCTGAAGACAGTCAGTTAGAGGAGAGGAGTTGATGAGACGAAAAGCTTTTGATTCCACCCTGTCTAGAAGAGCAGTATGAGTGGAACCCCCCCAGACATGTGAAGCATACTCCATACATGGACGGATAAGGCCCTTGTACAGAGTTAGCAGCTGGGGGGGTGAGAAAAACTGGCGGAGACGTCTCAGAACACCTAACTTCATAGAAGCTGTTTTAGCTAGAGATGAGATTTGAAGTTTCCAGTTCAGATTATAAGTAAAGGACAGACCGAGGATGTTCAGTGTAGAAGAGGGGGACAGTTGAGTGTCATTGAAGAAGAGGGGATAGTTGTCTGGAAGATTGTGTCGAGTTGATAGATGGAGGAATTGAGTTTTTGAGGCATTGAACAATACCAAGTTTGCCCTGCCCCAATCAGAAATTTTAGAAAGATCAGAAGTCAGGCGTTCTGTGGCTTCCCTGCGTGATATGTTTACCTCCTGAAGGGTTGGACGTCTATGAAAAGACGTGGAAAAGTGCAGGGTGGTATCATCAGCATAAGAGTGGATAGGACAAGAAGTTTGATTTAGAAGATCATTAATGAATAATAAGAAGAGAGTGGGTGACAGGACAGAACCCTGAGGAACACCACTGTTAATAGATTTAGGAGAAGAACAGTGACCGTCTACCACAGCAGCAATAGAACGGTCAGAAAGGAAACTTGAAATGAAGTTACAGAGAGAAGGATAGAAACCGTAGGAGGGTAGTTTGGAAATCAAAGCTTTGTGCCAGACTCTATCAAAGCTTTTGATATGTCCAAGGCAACAGCAAAAGTTTCACCAAAGTCTCTAAAAGAGGATGACTAAGACTCAGTAAGGAAAGCCAGAAGATCACCAGTAGAGCGGCCTTGACGGAACCCATACTGGCGATCAGATAGAAGGTTGTGAAGTGATAGATGTTTAAGAATCTTCCTGTTGAGGATAGATTCAAAAACTTTAGATAAGCAGGAAATTAAAGCAATAGGACGGTAGTTTGAGGGATTAGAGCGGTCACCCTTTTTAGGAACAGGTTGAATGTAGGCAAACTTCCAGCAAGAAGGAAAGGTAGATGTTGACAGACAGAGCTGAAAGAGTTTGACTAGGCAAGGTGCAAGCACGGAGGCACAGTTTCGGAGAACAATAGGAGGGACCCCATCAGGTCCATAAGCCTTCCGAGGGTTTAGGCCAGCGAGGGCATGGAAAACATCATTACGAAGAATTTTAATACGTGGCATGAAGTAGTCAGAGGGTGGAGGAGAGGGAGGAACAAGCCCAGAATCGTCCAAGGTAGAGTTTTTAGCAAAGGTTTGAGCAAAGAGTTCAGCTTTAGAAATAGATGTGATAGCAGTGGTGCCATCTGGTTGAAGTAGAGGAGGGAAAGAAGAAGAAGCAAAGTTATTGGAGATATTTTTGGCTAGATGCCAGAAATCACGAGGGGAGTTAGATCTTGAAAGGTTTTGACATTTTCTGTTAATGAAGGAGTTTTTGGCTAGTTGGAGAACAGACTTGGCATGGTTCCGGGCAGAAATATAAAGTGCATGAGATTCTGGTGAAGGAAGGCTTAAGTACCTTTTGTGGGCCACCTCTCTATCATGTATAGCACGAGAACAAGCTGTGTTAAACCAAGGTTTAGAAGGTTTAGGACGAGAAAAAGAGTGAGGAATGTACGCCTCCATGCCAGACACTATCACCTCTGTTATGCGCTCAGCACACAAAGACGGGTCTCTGACACGAAAGCAGTAGTCATTCCAAGGAAAATCAGCAAAATACCTCCTCAGGTCCCCCCAACTAGCAGAGGCAAAACGCCAGAGGCACCTTCGCTTAGGGGGATCCTGAGGAGGGATTGGAGTGATAGGACAAAATAAAGATATGAGATTGTGATCGGAGGAGCCCAACGGAGAAGAAAGGGTGACAGCATAAGCAGAAGGATTAGAGGTCAGGAAAAGGTCCAGAATGTTGGGCGTATCTCCAAGACGGTCAGGAATACGAGTAGGGTGTTGCACCAATTGCTCTAGGTCATGGAGGATAGCAAAGTTGTAGGCTAGTTCACCAGGATGGTCAGTGAAGGGAGAGGAAAGCCAAAGCTGGTGGTGAACATTGAAGTCTCCAAGAATGGAGATCTCTGCAAAAGGGAAGAGGGTCAGAATGTGCTCCACTTTGGAAGTTAAGTAGTCAAAGAATTTCTTATCGTCAGAGGAGTTAGGAGAGAGGTATACAGCACAGATAAACTATGAGAATGACTCTGTAGTCGTAGCCAGATGGTGGAAAACTCGGAAGATTCAAGAGCGTGGGCACGAGAGCAGGTTAAGTCATTGCGCACGTAAACGCAGCATCCAGCTTTGGATCGAAAATGAGGATAGAGAAAGTAGGAGGGAACAGAAAAGGGGCTACTGTCAGTTGCCTCAGACACCTGAGTTTCAGTGAGGAAAAGAAGATGAGGTTTAGAAGAGGAGAGGTGGTGTTCTACAGATTGAAAATTAGATCTTAGACCGCGAATGTTGCAGAAGTTAATGAAGAAAAAGTTGAGGGGGGTGTCAAGACACTTAGGGTCGTCGACGGAAAGGCAGTCCGACCTGGGGACATTTATGGTCCCCTCCCCAGATGGGGACTCCGAGGCTGGTGTAGGAGTCGCCATGATTTTAAAATTTTTGGAGTGAAGGGTGTGTGTGTTATTAGGTGCTTGTAGTTTTGTGTGGAGGAAGAGAGTTGTCTTTAGAGGGCAGGCTGTGACTACCCCCTTGTGTTGTGAGACACAAAGGGAAACGTTCAGTGAGGTCACAGCTGGGTTTAATGATAAGTTCACAGCACCCCCTGAACAGTGCTTTAGACCTCACTGGGAGTAATTATCGTTTCGGCAGGTGTCTACTGCCTCCTCCTAGTATATAGCATATAACCTAGTTATAGCAATAACAATGACAATAACAATAAAAGAATAGTCATAATAACGATAATAATAATAAAAATAAATATATCAATAATAATAAAAATAATAATGACATTAATGGTTATTGAATAATAACGATGCAGCTTAAGATAATAAGTATAATGATAACATGATGATAATTATAATATTATTACTAATGATAATGAAATTAAAATTATTATGATAAATATTATTACGATATTCAAATTGTAATATAATTTGCAAATAACAAGGACAAAAGTGATGATAATAATAATAATGATAATAATAATAATAATAATAATAATAATAATAATAATAATAATAATAATAATAATAATTATTATTATTATTATTATTATTATTATTATTCTTACTATTACTATAATAATATTGATAATAATAACAATAACACAAAACGACAATAACAACAACAATAACAACAACAACAATAACAACAACAACAACAACAACAACAACAACAACAACAACAACAACAACAACAACAACAACAACAACAACAATAATAATAATAATAATACTAATGATAATAATAATAATAATAATAATAATAATAATAATAATAATAATAATAAATATTAAAAACATAAACAACAAAAGCAACAACAACTACAACATCAAGAACAACAACAATAATGATAATAATAATAATAATAATAATAATAATAATAATAATAATAATAATAATAATAATAATAAGTAGAAGAAGAAGAAGAAGAAGAAGAATGACAATAAATAATAACTAACAACAACAACAACAACAACAACAACAACAACAACAACAACAACAACAACAACAACAACAACAACAACAACAATAATAATAATAATAATAATAATAATAATAATAATAATAATAATAACAATAATAATAATAATAATACAAGAGGAAGAAAAGGAAAGAAAGGAAGAAGAGAAGAAGAACGGTAGCAAAAAAAAAACATATATATATATATATATATATATATATATATATATATATATATATATATATATATATATATATATATATATATATATATATATATATATATATATATATATATATATATATATATATATATATATATATCAGAAAGCTTGGGAATAACATGCTAATAAAGAACGACAAGAAAAAATAAACATTCACATCACAATCAAGATCCACACAATTTGTTGTCGTTTCGTTCCTTTACACCTGTCCTTTTCTCGACATGCAGGTGAAGGGGAACAGTGAGGTGGTGGAGGACAAGGAGTAAGAGAAGAAAGGAGAAGGAAGGGTTATACGATAAACGGAGGAAAAGGAATAGAGGAAGAGATTTCTGAAGACAAAGAGGATAAAGAAGAGTAGAAGAGGAAAACGAAGTAGAAAAAAACATGAAGAAGAGGAAGAGGAAGAGTAGAAAGATACAACGTTGTGGGCAGGATGGGGAAGGAGCAGCGTTCCACACGATAGCTAAACAAGTCATCTTTCGGTCCGTGAATAGATGGTTGGAAAGTAACACTAACTACAAAGTAATAAGATAAAATGGCACAGAAGAAGGTTCCTCCCCATCCACCATTCTCTTCAGCTTGTCCTGGCATGGGAAAAGCTGAAGGAGTACTATGTTGTGAGTAAAAAAATAAATAAATAAAAAGTAAATAAATAAATAAATAAAAATAATAATAATCTAAAAAAAAAACGGAAATTTTACATGAAAGGATACAAGGAAAATGGTATTTCCACGGTGTTCAACTAATCTCTGATGGAGAAGAAAGATAGTTGCTGTTTTTGTGCTTGATAATGTTTTGAGTGAGTGAGCAGCTGGCAGATAAGAGTGTTCCCTGTATGTACCTTTAAATGTCACCTGTATACCTTCCCACACCTTGCCTTCCTCTCTCGCGATAGTTCCACCCAACAACACGTGTGACCCATCTCATCTTTCATCTTGGTACTTCATTTCTTATATTTTCGTTATTTTGATGTATTCATCTTTATTTATCATGTGTTAAGATTAGACGAGTTTATGGATGAGGATGATAAGTGAAAATGGCTTGTAATAATACGGGAACTATCATGTCTAGGATTTATGGCTTTTTGCAACTATCAGTATTTTATGCTTTTGTTTTCTTGTGACACAGGTCTGCAGCTCACTGCCAAGGAAAGGTTGGAGTGATGAGTTTGGGTTGGTTGTTTGATGCCTTGCCTCACCCTGTGGAGCCTCTCAGAGGTGGCACTCAGTCGGAGTTGTCACCTGGTGTTGAGGCTGTGGGTCCCGGCACTCAGTCTGGGCTCCAGCTAGTTGTGTCTGGTGTCGTAGGGATCGCTGCCAAGGGTGGGGAGGCGGGAGTTTCCTCCCCTGTGGGATGCACCAGAGGCGGGGAGCAGGCTAATCCCATGCCGGGACCAGACACAGAGGATGTTTGCTCACAAGGTGAGCTACCCGTGCTGGCAGCTGCTGCTACAGCTGTCAGTAGTGTAGTGAAGGAGGGTTTTGCTCCTCATGCATGTGCTGCTCCACTACTTGCCAAGGCAGTAGTGGATGGCAAGGAAGTTGAGGCAGCGTGTGTTGAGAGCAACACTATTGTGAATAGCCAGCAGAGAGAGGAAGACAGAGGTTTGGAGCTCCATTCTGATGTGTCATCCGTAATTAAGGAGGCATGGGTTCTGGAAGCACGTAGCGGCCTTCTGCATGGTCGTTTTGGAGTCAGGTTGACTCAGGAGCATTTGGCGCGGGTTTGGTGGCCACGTTTGTTAGGGGTAACCATGTGGGTCAGGCTGGCAAGCCTGATGACCTCTCGGGGGCTCCTCCGTCGTGTTATGGCCGGTGTTGTTTCCCCTGGTGTGGGGGTAATTGATGATGTTGCTCGCCCGATTTCTCTTTCCTGGGCAAGTTATGATGTATTTGACGCGAGCGTTACGGCGCCGCGTCGAGAGGCAGCGCTGAGTGAAGCTGCCCATGATAGTGTGTTGCTTGCCGCTCAGGAAGCACCCTCAGTGTTGCTGGGGGCTGCCTATGGCCAATCTGTTAGTACTTGTCTGGTGCTAGGCCCGATCAATGTATTATGTGATGATGGATGTTGGCTTCCTCGAGGCGACAAGGTATCGGGGATGATGAGAGAGGCATGCACACGGGAGCAGTTGCTGGGACCAGTGAGGCTAGCCCAGTGGCACGTTGGCCGGGCTCGTGTTGAAGCCGAGGTTTGTTTTGTGATGGCCACGTGTGCTTGTTTAGCTCCATGTACGGGGATGTGTGTGCTGCGTCCTGGAAAGGAGCAGCTGTCAGCTCGCTGAGGCGATACCTGTGTCACCAAAGATCCGCAGAGGGAAGTGCAGAGTAATAGTAGTTTTGCATCTGACAGTGAGACGCAGGCTTGGTGGTGTCACACCAGGTAAGGAACATTTTGTTTTATTGAGAGCGGCAAGATGGCCCCTCTTAGTTTTGCCAAGGAAGTGGCATTTTTATTTTGTCAATTTTATGGGTGTGACATGGAGACTCCACGGAGCCAGGAGCGTGCAAGCGGGAGTAATGGTGCGGGCAGTGCAGGAGCCATTGAGAGTAGTATTTGGCAGGAAAGTATTTTACCTGGCGCTGCCGTGATGATGCACCAGGAGACTACGGTCCCCGGTGGGCTCACTGTGTGTTGCAAGGAAGCAGGGACGTCATTGTTGCATGGTGACTCTGAAGCTTCTATAGTGTGGAGAAGAAGATACAGATGGAGTAGAGCGTATAGTGAAGAGAGGAGGAGTGATGAGAGAAGATGGAGAAGTAGAGAAGACAGAGAATAGAGGAGATGATGGAGATGGAGGAAAAAAGAATTCCAGAGTCGCAGGGAGAGTTGGAAGAAAAAAAGTTGATTAAAATGCCTGCATGAGAAAATTTGCACACCAGTGGAGCCGTGAAGGCCAAAGGTCCTGGCGCAGCACCAGAGATGGGTCTGGAAGGAGCAAGAGGAGGATGAAGAAACGGCAGATCGAGTTGAAGGGCTTAGTGGGAGCCCTATTATTTCTAGTTGTATATTAATAATTTATGTCAATGCTATAATAGCCTTTGATGTTTTGTGATGAATATGCACCCCCTTGTTTAAGCCTGATGATGAGCCCAACAAGTATGATGTTTTTGAATTTGTTGTTCCTAAAATTT
>NC_087195.1:8745251-8785251 GCF_035594125.1 Scylla paramamosain
TGATCACTCAACTGGCTGCTTTTTCTGCATGGTGAATCCTTCCAAACGCCGATCTGGAAAAATGTGCCTACTGTTTTCCATCCAGACATTCATTCCATCTTCCATTGCACCAGGTACCACACAGTGTTGATCTTTCTGTACCAGCTCCTCCAGAAAGAAGTTAACTATCAGAATAAAGCAGCAAGTCAGAAGATGAGCTCAACAGAGAGAAGAAAGACAGTGACATCACAGATACAGTTGTAGTTGAGAGGAATCCTTACTACCCAAACCAAAAGAGACCTCATTGACCTCATCAGAGATCTTGGTTTGACAAAGTCAAATGATAAGATTTTGATTTCAAGGCTGAAGGAATGGGATTTACTTGATAACAGTGTGCAAGTGACCAGCCAAAGAAAACGTCACAAACATTTCTCCAGCTTCTTTGCAAAGGAGGACAGACTATGCTACTGCAATGATAAGTCAGGCTTGTTTGATGTTATTGGAATTGCTTGCAGTGCAGATGAATGGAGACTCTTCATTGACAGCTCCTCCAAAAGCCTGAAAGCTGTACTTCTGCACAATGGAAGCAACTATCCATCTCTGCCTCTTGCTTATTCTGTGCACCTTAACCCTATTCTCTGCAGCATTGCTCGAAAACGACCCACCCTAGCTGATTTTTTTAAATAAATAAAGAAATAAAACAAAATTCTAAACAAGAGGTAGTTTTTAGAAAATTATTTTTACTGTCATTCAAAATATGATCAGGAATGACCAAGTAAGAAAGAACTGCAACAAAATTGGTATAATCTATGATATTTTAAACTTTTCTTTTGATCACTTGCGAAACAATATGATAACAAATACCAATGATCAATGAGTTCACTGCCGATGACCACTTCCTTGCCAGACATACGATCAATTTCCCGTGTATATTTGTGTTTTTCTCTCTCTGTGTGTGTGTATGTGTGTGTGTGTGTGTGTGTGTGTGTGTGTGATAGTTTTTGCGTAGTTATTATTTTCTTTCCTGAGTTATTTCACGTAAAAATATAAGAACATATGAATCATAAGTGAGGGTCGCTGATCGCCCGATCTCGTTTGAACAATCATAATCAGGCATTGTGATCAGTGTGTGTTTGTGTGTGTGTTCTACCTTCTCTCCTGCAATATCTCACGACAAAACTATAAATACATATTGTGAATGCTAAGTAAATGCAGTAGCTGAGTTCAATCTTGTGATGACACGATACGTGAAATTAAAACTTTACCTAAAGTTGCGCTAATTTCATCTGATGTGCAAGGTGGAGCATTTTTAGAGATGGGAGGCATAATATTTTCTAAAGGTTTTTTTCTCTCTCTCTCTCTCTCTCTCTCTCTCTCTCTCTCTTGGTCAAAGTCAGGGTAATCCAATTATTGTCGGTTTCTATGTTCTGAGAGGTCCATCACCTTCTCCACACTGACATCAACTGAATCTGACTGACAAGTTCATCAGCAAAGCTCTGTATACATGCTATCCATGAATCTAAAAAATAAGATGTCAAGAGAGAGAGAGGAGGGAGGGGGAAGAAAAAAAGAAAAGAACTGACTGACAATGGTGGGATCATGATGACTCAGAGAGAGAGAGAGAGAGAGAGAGAGAGAGAGAGAGAGAGAGAGAGAGAGAGAGAGAGAGAGAGAGAGAGAGAGAGCAGCCAATTAGAAGTTAGCCGCTCGTGACGTCACTTGCAACTTTTCGAAAAAAAAAAAAAGACGTAACTGCCACTACTGGGTGTATGACTGTTAGTACTTAAGTGGCCACTGACAATAGACTCTACAGACACAACCCCAGACTTTACAGACGACCCTGACGAAGATTTGGCAGATGTGATAGGTAACGGAGCTGATTTTGCCATGGACTTTGAAAGTGACGAGGACTTGGACGATGACATAGATAATGAAAAGCGGCTCCCACGAAGAAATAGTAAGACATTAGTCAGGAACAGGTTAGTTAATTCCTTGACTAGTTGTTTACATGAAAGTAAATATAATGATTACGCATTATCAGATCAGCTACGGGAATATAAAATCACGGTAGAGAAACCCCGGAGAAAGTTTGATGTAGAGGAATCCATAACATGGACCAATCGTATGGAAGAAGACCAACTACGAACATATCCAGTGTTGTAGAATGTGTGATAGAAGCAAAGTCAGTAAATTCAGAAGAAATGGCATAAGACTTGTTCATAACACCTGATATGATTTTCAATATTGTGCACAATACCAATCAGAAAATTGAAAGTATAATTGCAGAAATTTCTCAGAGGCCTTCACACATCAGGACAACAGATTACATTAAAATGAGAAGATTTTTGGGGAGTTTGTTGTATGCACGTGGTTTATTAGGCCAAAACAAATGTACTTATAAAAGACTTTTCATGGAAGAGTTTGGTCACCCTGTATTTGGTGCAGTAATGTCTGAGTATAGATTTGGATTTTTGCATGCAAACCTAACTTTTGACAACGTTGATACCAGACATCAAAGATGGTTACATGACCAGTTTGCTGCAGTCAGGGATCTTTTTGAAAAAGATTGACGATTGATGAAACCTTATATTCTTGTAGAAATCAAATAGGATTCAGGCAGTCCAATAAGAGCAAACCTAAACGGTATGGCCTGTAGAACTCGGTAGGAATTCCATTCACCTTCAGGACAATAGTATACTCAAGTAAACCTTCTGGAGAGCCTGAACCCCACTACATTCGTGGCTGAGTTCCAACAGTGAAGGCTCTTGTGAGTCAGATACAAGAATTTGTAGACTTAAGTGGTAGGGTAATAAGTCTAGACAGACTATATACCAGCTTAGAGTTGTTTGACTGGCTTCAAACACAAGGTATTTCTACTATAGGTGATATAGATTGTATGAGGAAAGGCATACCATCAGAGATAAAGACAGTCACAGGAAGAGAAATGAGGTCATATCAGGTGTACTGGAATAATGATAATGAGGAAATGAACCTGAATTCTTATGTAGGATCCATCAAAAGTAAAGGTAAGAAAAATGTATTGCTTCTGAGTACAGTCTCCCTTATAATATTTCGAGTTACCAAGAATGATGGTGTAAGAAACCCAGCCATATATAAATTGTATGATTTCACTAAGGGAGGAACTGAGATAATAGATCACAGAATAAATTTTTATGCAGTGCACACAAAATCTCGCAGATGGACAATGGCATACATTCTCGACACTGCCAGGGTAAATTCACAGACAATTCATGCAATTAAAACTAATGTTGACCCTAGAAAATGTACATCACTTACATATGGCTGGAATTTTGTGAAGGCAATATGTAAACCCCGAATTGAAAGGAGGAAATCTAAGGCTTGTACTTTTGCGAGAAATACAATGGCTAAGATGGACTTGATGTTAGGACATAGTAGAAGGCAGGTAGAGGAAGCCGCATCAGAAGTAACACATGAGAATAAAAAGAGGAACAGGTGTCACACTTGTCTAGATTTGGCTTATGGTCCAGATTTCAGGAAGAATCTATTAAAAGTAAAGAAAACTATTAATCAGTGTCAGGTTTGTCACAAACACTCATGTGATCAACATAAAAAAAAAAAAAAATGTGTAAAATGCCATGATAACAGGCCCAATCAGTGAGAATTCTGCCTTCAATACTGAAAAGGATTATGCTCTTTTTAGGAAAAATGCCTACATAATATGTGATTATGCTTGTGCAGAACTTTCTATGTACAAAATTATCAATTTACAATTATCTACTAGGATAATAATAATAAATAATAATAATAATAATAATAATAATAATAATAATAATATATAAATAAATAAATATATATATATATATATATATATATATATATATATATATATATATATATATATATATATATATATATATATATATATATATATATATATATATATATATATATATATCATAGAGGTGTATTATCATAAATTTATTTAGTGACAAAGGTTATTAGCCTGCATTGTTATATGGATATAGTGTGAAGCCAATGTAAAAGTATATTTATTACATATTTATCTGATGGCAAAGGCTATTACCCTGTAATGTCTTATGCATATAATGTGCATATAGATTATGTAAATGTATTTCAATTATACTTTTCTTTGTTGACACAGGCTATTAGCCTGCACTGCTATTTGGATATATTATACAGTTTATGTAAAGGTAAACCTATTACAGATTTATTTCCTGACGGAGGGTGTTAGCCTGCAATGTTATATGGATATACATCACTTAGGTAAAAGTATACTTATTACAGATTTATCTACTGACAAAAGGCTATTAGCCTGCAATGCTATATGGATATATTATATAAGTGATAATTGTAAAGGTTTTATTATAGTATATTACTGAGAAGGACATGTGGTATGTAGGATAAACTTGTCCCCATACGACAGAACTTCTGAAGTCCATCTACCACTGCCACTAACTTTGTGGTGATCGTATTTCACTAAGAAAGTTATCCAAATAGGAAAAATCTGTGATATCCCCGCAGTTACCCGACTATGAGATTGCACCTTGGTGAATCAGGTGTTTTTTCACCTAGGATTACACCTAGGGAAGCTGATGCGATCACTGGATCCTACAGTAAATGAGGAATCGAGCCTCCTATCCCTATGTCTACCTGCCAACATTTGCCATTCCCCTCATTCACGGCAAATTGAACTATAGCAGCTCAGAAATGTCGTTGTCCAGCTTATCGTAGACAGGCACTACGATAATTTGATTTTGTAAAACCCTAATTTTTACTTTATAAGTAAATATAAAATATATGACAGTAATGTGTGTGTGTGTGTGTGTGTGTGTGTGTGTGTGTGTGTGCGCGCATACACTCGGGTATCTAGAAACTAATCCCCGGTTGTCATTGTTCATGTCTGAATAAAGAATACATTCACTCCGCACTATTTGTCATCTGATGGGTGTATATTTCACTAAAGAAGGGAGACAGTTATTATGTAACAAAGATTAAAAATTAAAGAGACCTTAGTGATGGCTACGTTCCTCGGCGTCTTACTTCTGACCCCGTCACAGTAATGGTAAAAGGAATCGAGTCCTTGCAGAGCAACTCACTCATCACTTTAGTCACATACTTCAATTAACTACTCCATTTAAACTTAATTTCCTATTGTTACACATCGTTCAATTGAGTCTCTCGCCACCATCTTCGCAAGACATGGTGAGACGACAACTGGCGACTACAACTGCGGATATCGCCAGGGGAGAAAGTACAGGTTATTTTAAGCCGGAAATGTTCTATGTACATAAAGTATACATTCTGAGGCGTTGTTTATCCGTGGTTTAAAATTCAAGTGTGGCCTGGCGATAGATACAACGGCTGGGTCAGGCGGGTAAACATGGTGGAGAAACACCATTTTCACACACTCCACATTAAGTTATGCAATACAATCTAAACGTATTCACTATCATTGTCTTGGCAGTTTCTGGGTGTGACTAGCAATCTACTAATTTGCTGCTAGCCTCGCTCCTTCCCACTCCCTGCTCCAGCAGGCAGGCAGTGCACGGTGCCACACAACCTATTATTTGTCATTTATTACTTCCATATTATCAATGTGTAATGGTTATCGGTGTTATCACTCATCTTGTCATGGGATATTGTAAATCTCCAAAACTCGTAGAAATCATGACTTAATAATTCATAATTTCACCAACGGGCATCTAGTCTCCCGCGGCCTCGCTGCACAAGATTATCCTCTTTCTCTCACTCCGATTCTGTCCACCTCTTTCATGCAAGAATTAACCAGAATTTTCACTCATTCATCCCTTTCTCTGGTAAACACCCAGCCTGCTTCTTTATTTCCATCTTCCTAAGACTTAACTCTTTCAAAAAGGAGATTTCAAGACACTAATCCTGTAATTTCTGACTACCGCTTTCAGCTCTTTGCAGTTTTGATGCCCTTGGCCCGTGTCCCTCCTACATAAAAAAAAAGTTTCTATATCCCGTCATATTTACCCGCCAGCAGTGATCCACAAAACTTAACGACCTGAGAGCGGCGCAGATAGCTACGTACCTCCGGCCGCGAAATGCGATCCACAAACGCGTCGGAGATCGTTGTTGGGTCGCTATCTACGCTCTCAACTGGTCGCTCATAACACCACCTCCAGAACTGGTGTAAAGGCGTTGTTATTTTCTTATATAAATATTTATGTGCACAAAATAACTTTTTTTTTTTAATTGTTTCTAAGCTCTATCTTAAAGGAAACATGATTTTGTCATGCACAAAGTGAAATCTTGCATGGAACACCGAAAATAAAGCTGAAGATTAGGGGGCAAATTTGCTGCCGATCGCAGAGACACGGCCGCTGTTGCCACAACTTTTGTGTTTCCACTACTCTAGTGACTGCTATAATGGAAATCATCTCGGCACGGTTGAACAATCGTGCCTTGAGGATCACCTTGACCACTTGGCACTGAGTGATAGTGAGCTGCTTTTGAAATACGGCTTCCCTGAACTACTGCTTCCATGAATTACTGTCTTGTTCGACTCAGTGTGGCCATGCAATTCTCATCCATACCCAGGTTATGCTGATCCTGAGACTATTTGCGAGTAGCTCCTTCCAAAATGTCATTGGAAATACTGCTGGCTGGCTGGTAAGGTACTTATTTTCGTTGCCTTTGCATGCTTGGTATTAGAGTCCTTTCCTTGCCTTATTACTGGTCTATTTTCTTCCATTCTTTCGCATATACCTTTAGGTACTTCTAAAACATAAATATAAGGTCGGGGGGAAGTGCCCCCGTCCTTAAAAGGGGGTCCAAGGCCTCCCCCAGTTCGGTTAAGGTAGGTAATGTTAACACAAGATTCTGGCCGTTTTTCTTTGGAAAATTAAAATAAAACACTTGTACCAAATAGCATAAATCACGTTACTGTGGGAATAAAATGATGTTCAGTGTCAGTAATAACATTTAAATGTGGCAAGCTGTCAGGAATAAAAGGCAATATAGTAAAGTTATTGCGTGCTACGGTTTGTAAAGTTATAATCCAGTGTTAGTGTAACATGCCAAGATTAATTCCTAGTGTCAAAATATGTGAATTCTTGATTAATAATAGGGATGAGAGAGAGGCAGCCCTCGGCGTACTTGACGGTAGGTTAGGTCAGGTGTGGTTAGTAATGGGGTACTTTATGGTTGCTAATCTAATCAAACCTTACCTTACCTCACCTGTCGTCAGGTATTCCTGGGGCTGCCTCTTCCTCACCCATCCCCTTTATTTTTCATATGCACACATATTTAGACACTAGGAATTATTTTTGACATGTTTCTAACATTGTTCTGATCATAACTTTATAAACCGTGGCGTGCAGATAATTATACTATATTGCCTGAAAAAATCCAGACAGTAAGTGTGGCATGTGCATGGTTCATATTATCCCAAGGCTGGAAAAGGTTGTAGTGGCTGGAGCAACAGTGATTTCTTTAGAAGGATCATTAAATACCTGTGGCTGAAATTTTGCCTATAGTAGAAATATTTCTTATAAGAAAAAAAAAAAAAAAACTAATGGCTTATAACCTCCTTTCAGGAACTACTCAAACAAATGTGAGTAGAAGTTCTGAGTAGGAATGCACCGTTCTACGTAACAAGTCAGTGTAGGAAGTTAGGATGCCTGCAACATCAATAGACCGAAGGAGAACTGCTCAACATTTCTGTAGAATCCGAAATTTCCCAAGGGTTATTTGGGCCTTTGTTGGTTAGATTAAAAAATGTATTTTGTCTAAATTTTAGTACTATATTTATATTCAATCATTGATTTATATTTTCTTTTAGTGATAGGTTTTCAGCCCTATGCTCCTGTTAAATATCGATAAGGTTTTTGTATTATATGTATACTGTATGCATATCCAGTATAGGGGTGGTATACTCGTACATTCTTATGATGGATAAATAAAACTACTGTCTAATATGATAATCTAACACATATTTTTTTTGTGTGTGCACAGGCACCCACATTGCCATCAAGGGCCCTAGTGTTGATGAGGCCCTATACTGGACAGCAAAAGGTATCACTCCATGAATATCCAAATTGTTTGTGATACTACTGGAGTAATCCTCAGTTACTCTTCAAGATTCCCAGGTATAAAATCATTGCACTACACGTTTACCTAACCATGTACTGCACTAATCTTCATATGACTGCACATGATTACTGGTATTGCATTATAAAACATAGTAAGATAAGCCTTTGTAGTACATATAAATTAATAACTGAAATAATATATTCAAGTAAAATGGTAATTAACTCTCTGAAAAACATATTTTGTATATACTGTACTGTGTGTGTTTGAATATTTATGTATTCCTTTCTAGTTGGCAACTGTGATATAAAGCAGAGATCTGAGAGGCGAGTCTGGGGACTACTTGCTTATTGGTGAGTATCTAGATTCATAATGCATAACAGTGCATAAATATTTGTGAGCCCTGTGTTATATATAATGATACCACCCACTGCCAGACCAGCCATCACAGTGACCACACACACTTAATTCCCCATGTATGCATTCATATTGATTGTAATATTGTTTCCCTTTACAATGGTATGTTACTTATTATTAATTTGCTTCATATTTCCATCAGAAGGAAACTTTGGCACACTACCATTTACTGAGTGATAAGCAAGCTTACTGTATTACTGAATCATGAACATTCTGAATTGGGATCACAATATTGCAGGCGATAGTGGGTATCCTCTTGACCCCCATGTCATGGTCTCAGTGAGCAATCCGACAACGGCAGCAGACCAGCGGTAGAACTGGTTGCATGCACAGATGAGGGTCACTGTGGAGTAGACATCGCGATGCTGAAAAATTGTTTTAGGTAATGAAAATATCTCTCCTTCTTCAAAGCAGTAATATGATGAGTAAAACCTGCCATTGAAATCATGAAACAATTATAAACATTTAATTTTTGTTATAATTGTGCATAGATATACAAAAGAGAAATCGTCTCTTTTAGTAAGAAAACTCACTTGTCACAGGTGTCTACATTCATCTGGTGGGTGTCTGCAATACAAACCCATCAAGTGTGTGAAAACAATAAATGTCTACCAGCTTCTGTACAACCATTGCATCAAGCGTAGGATTCCTGTTCCCGCTGAAGTATGCATTTGTCGCAATTTTTCAGGTACTTTTAACTTTCAATAGTGCTTAGTTTACAGGAAACATCAATATCAAGGACATCAGATTTAGCAAAGTACATTCATTAAATAAACATCTGTACAAAAATGCCCACCAAAAACATTGTACCTTACCTCTGTACTTTAAGTAATAATAAGGCATAGAGATTCTTTCAGCTATACAAAAGAAAAAAAATAGCAGTATATATATAAATAAATAAATAAATATATATATATATATATATATATATATATATATATATATATATATATATATATATATATATATATATATATATATATATATATATATATATATATATAAATTTTTTTTTCAACAATGTGTTAATGTTTTGTGTTGGCCTTGAACCACTCAGTGGCATAAGTCATGAACTGCCTGAATAAATCTAAAAATTTTCTTTGAACTTGGGCAGATTGCTGTTGAGACTTCAACAGCTCCCATTGAGTCTGTGTTTTGCAAAAAAAAAAAAAAAAAAAAACTGTGGTGCCAGTCCCATAAAAGGATCCAAAGCGGTAGTCAAAAAATGAAGGATAAGTGTCTTGAAACCTCCCTCTTGAAGGAATTCAAGTCATAGGAAGGTGGAAATACAGAAGCAGGCAGGGAATTCCAGAGTTTACCAGAGAAAGGGAAGAATGTCTGAGAATACTGGTTAACTCTTACATTAGAGAGGTGGACAGAATAGGGGTGAGAGAAAAAAAAGAGTCTTGTGCAGCGAGGCCGCGAGAGGAGAGGGAGGCATGCAGTTAACAAGATAAGAAGAGCAGTTAGCATGAAAATAGCGGTAGAAGACAGCTAGAGATGCAATATTGCGGCGATGAGAGAGAGGCTAAAGACAGTCAGTTAGAGGAGAGGAGTTGATGAGACGAAAAGTTTTTGATTCCACCCTGTCTAGAAGAGCGGTATGAGTGGAACCCCTCCAGACATGTGAAGCATACTCCATACATGGGCAGATAAGGCCCTTGTACAGAGTTAGCAGCTGGGTGGGGGGGGTTAGAAAAACTGGCAGAGACGTCTCAGAACACCTAACTTCATAGAAGCTGTTTTAGCTAGACATGAGATATGAAGTTTCCAGTTCAGATTATAAGTAAAGGATAGACAGTGAATGTTCAGTGTAGAAGAGGAGGACAGTTATGTGTCATTGAAGAAGAGGGGATAGTTGTCTGGAAGATCGTGTCGAGTTGATAGATATAGGAATTGAGTTTTGAAGCATTGAACAATACCAAGTTTGCTCTGCCCAAATTAGAAATTTTAGAAAGATCAGAAGTCAGGCGTTCTGAATCTTCCCTGCGTGAAATGTTTACTTCCTGAAGTGTTGGACGTCTATGAAAAGACGTAGAAAAGTGCAGGGTGGTATCATCAGCGTAGAAGTGGATAAGACAAGAAATTTGGTTTAGAAGGTCATCGATGAATAATAATAAGAGAGTAGGTGACAGGACAGAACCCTGAGGAAGACCACTGTTAATAGATTTAGAAGAATAGTGACCGTCTACCACACCAGCAACAGAACGGTCAGAAAGGAAACTTGAGATGAAGTTACAGAGAGAAGGATAGAAGCCGTAGGAGGGTAGTCTTGAAATCAAAGCTTTGTGCCAAACTCTGTCAAACGCTTTTGATATCTCCAAGGCAACAGCAAAAGTTTCACCAAAATCTCTAAAAGAGGATGACCAAGACTCAGTAAGGAAAGCCAGAAGATCACCAGTAGAGCGGCTTTGAAGGAAACCATACTGGCGATCAGATAGAAGGTTATGAAGTTATGGATGTTTAAGAATCTTCCTATTGAGGATAGATTCAAAAACTTTAGATAGGCAGGAAATTAAAGCAATAGAACTGTAGTTTGAGGGATTAGAACGGTCACCCTTTTTAGGAACAGGCTAAATGTAGGCAATTTTCCAGCAAGAAGGAAAGGTAGATGTTGACAGACAGCTGAAAGAGTTTGACTAGGCAAGGTGCAAGCATGGAGGCACAGTTTCGGAGAACAATAGGAGGGACCCCATCAGGTCTATAAGCCTTCCGAGGGTTTAGGCCAGCAATGGCATGGAAAACATCATTGAGAATAATTTTAATAGATAGCATGAAGTAGTCAGAGGGTGGAGGAGAGGGAGGAACAAGCCCTGAATCGTCCAAGGTAGAGAGGTAGAGTTTTAACAAACGTTTGAGCGAAGAGTTGTGCTTTAGAAATAGATGTGATAGCAGTGGTGCCATCTGGTTGAAATAAAGGAGGGAAAGAAGAAGAAGCAAAGTTATTAGAGATATTTTTGGCTAGATGTCAGAAGTCACGAGGGAAGTTAGATCTTGAAAGATTTTGACACTTTCTGTTAATGGAGTTTTTGGCTAGTTGGAGAACAGACTTGGCATGGTTCCGGGCAGAAATATAAAGTGCATGAGATTCTGGTGATGGAAGGCTTAAGTACCTTTTGTGGGCCACCTCGCTATCATGTACAACACGAAAACAAGCTGTGTTAAACCAAGGTTTAGAAGGTTTAGGTCGAGAAAAAGTGAGAATGTATGCCTCCATGCCAGACACTATCACCTCTGTTATGACAGTTCTATGTTAAGACGGGTCTCGGACATGGAAGCAGTAGTCATTCCAAGGAAAATAAGCTAAATACCTCCTCAGGTCCCCCCAACTAGCAGAGGCAAAACGCCAGAGGCACCTTTGTTTAGGGGGATCCTGAGGAGGGATTGGAGCGATAGGACAAGATGCAGATATTGTGATCGGAGGAGCCCAATGGAGAAGAGAGGGTGACAGCATAAGCAGAAGGATTAGAGGTCAGGAAAAGTCAAGAATGTTGGGCGTATCTCCAAGATGGTCAGGAATACGAGTAGGGTGTTGCACCAGTTGCTCTAGATCGTGGAGGATAGCAAAGTTGAAGGCTAGTTCACCAGGATGGTCAGTGAAGGGAGAGGAAAACCAAAGCTGGTGGTGAACATTGAAATCTCCAAGAATGGAGATCTCTGCAAAAGGGAAGAGTCAGAATGTGCTTCACTTTGGAAGTTAAGTAGTCAAAGTATTTCTTATAGTCAGAGGAGTTAGGTGAGAGGTATACAGCACAGATAAATTTAGTTTGAGAGTGACCCTGTAATCGTAGCCAGATGGTGGAAAACTTGGAAGATTCAAGAGCGTGGGCACGAGAGCAGGTTAAGTTGTTGCGCACATAAACGCAACATCCAGCGTTGGATTGAAAATGAGGATAGAGAAAGTAGGAGGGAGCAGAAAAGAGGCTACTGTCAGTTGCCTCAGACACCCGAGTTTCAGTGAGGAAAAGAAGATGAGGTTTAGAAGAGGAGAGGTGGTGTTCTACAGATTGAAAATTAGATTTTAGACCGCGAATGTTGCAGAAGTTAATGAAGAAAAAAGTTGAGGGGGGGGTGTCAAGACACTTAGGATCGTTGTCAGAAGGGCAGTCCGACCTGGGGACATTTGTGGTCCTCTCCCCAGATGAGGACTCCGAGGGTGGTGTAGGAGTCACAATGATAATTTTGAATTCTTGAGTGAAGGGTTGGTTGTGTTATTAGGTGCTTGTAGTTTTGTGTGGAAGAAGAGAGTTGTCTTTCGAGGGCAGGCTGTGACTGCCCCCTTGTGTTGTGTGACACAAAGGGAAACGTTCAGTGAGGTCACAGCTTGGTTTAATGATAAGTTCACAACACCCCCTGAACAGTGCTTTAGACCTCACTGGGAGTAATTATCGTTTCGGCAGGTGTCTACTGCCTCTTTCTGCAATGCTGCTCATGCTTTACCTTCACTAGCCCATGTAAGAGGTTTCATTTTCTGCAGATTCGCAAAAAATTGTGGCACCAGCTCAAGTTCTGATCGGCAACCTGCAATAAATTTAAGATGAATATATGACTTTAATTAACATATTTAATTAGCATATTAATGGACTGAAATAAAAACATACTCTTGAAAAATACAGCACATAATTAATTTGAAGGTATGTACAGTGTTCACATGTATATACTGGAAAACAAAATTTAATGCATGCCAGCATGAAACAAATGACATAGTTATTCACCATTGAGGGACATCATCTGTATGATGGATGACTTGGAAAACCCGGTCCTCATCCACATCCAGTTATGAGGGTGAGTCTCCCATAGCAGCGCCCTGCAGACCCAACAGCACCAGCAGGTGAGGATCTGATGACCATCACCACTGTTGGTGGATGGCTGTGGCTCAACTGAGGGCCAGACACTCCTAAAAAAAGAGAGAGAGAAAAAAAAAGGAAAGTTTTTGCATTACTACAGGGAGGGAATAATGTTATTTTGTGATGGCTATTTTTTATTGACATGTATTTTTAATGAACAGTCAATTTATTCATGTTTATTAAATAGTTTTACTAGTTTCTTATTCAAGTGTGCAGATATCTAAACTCAGGAAGCTAAGTGGTGGTTCTGTTTCCCTGCAACAAAGGTTCCCCACCTGCATGAATATGAAAATTGCAATTTATATAACATATAAATTGCAATTTTGATATGATGGTATATTATACCATCAGCCAGTCAGAAGCTCCTATATTACCCTAAACCCACCTGCTGTGATACTTAGATGTATTACGGCTTATCTTGATGTTACTAAGCACTGCAGTGGTCACTGTCTCAGACCTGACTACCACAAGTATTGTACACACTCCTATTTGTAATCCAGTACTTAGCATGTTCTTGGTTATGATTATCAACTAGCCTTGTGGCCCTCCCTTATCCCCAATCATTAATCATGCACTCACATTATGACACTAGGAATTATTCTTGATATATTCCTAATGTTATCATAACTTTACAAATTGTGGTGTACAGTTATTTTACTATGTTAACTACATTAAATACTGGTAAACTTAACAACAGCACCACCGTCAAATTACCATATGTACGCAAGAGCAAAGTTTTGTTATATAACTGGATGGGTTTTAAGCACTACCAGCACCAACCTAACCTAACCCAACCTAGCTAACCTAACTTAACCTAATCCTTTCTCAACAATGTAAAACAAACTTTTAAGAAATAAACCTGTTCCAGCGGTTTGGTCAAAACTACATGCAAGTCACAAATATATTTTTCAAAGAGTGAGCAGAAAGAAACAATTACTAATTTAATCAAAGCAATGTCTAAAACATTAACTAAATTTCATATGCAATTTGGTCAAGATGAAACAGTAAGCAAATATGTTACTGTGTGCCTGGAACCATGAGCCATAAATTCACTCACCTGCCGCATCTTCCCAAGCTTTCTTCTTTTATGCCGTGATTTTTGCTGTCCACCGCACCACAATTTTACACCTTCAATAAGGCTAAGGTTTCGGTGTCGGAAAATCATTGTCTTGTTTATTTAGGGGGTTCATTAGTTATGATGATAACACTGTGAGGACAGTTGACAGTGGTGGGTGGTGGTTGTGGGTGCATGACGCTGTATCAAAGTTTGTAAACAATGTCACATGACTTCCTCAGGGATTCCTTCCTTGTTTATTTAGGGGGTTCACTAGTTATGATGATAACACTGTGAGGACAGTTGACAGTGGTGGGTGGTGGTTGTGGGTTCATGACGCTGTATCAAAGTTTGTAAACAATGTCACATGACTTCCTCAGGGATAACACAAAGCCTTCTAGTGAATGGCTGCCTTGCGTGCGACGTAGAGTTAATGACGTATCACCACCGGCAATAAATGAACACTCTTAGACGTGTTAGCAACCTCCACCTTCCAACCGCTGCACTTCTTTGTGGATGCCATTTCTCGGAGGTCGTTAAGTGGTCATTATGAGAACGGGAGGTCGCAGGGGAGGTCGTTACTAACGTGTGCGATAGTGACCTGCTTCGTGGAGATGGGCAGGTAGGTTCGCCTCAGGTCCACCCAGCACTCAGGCCCCGCACATGCATAACAAAGTGCATAAGAGATTCGATACCCCATTTGCGCTCTGCCGTAACTGAGTAATAACCTCGCTGCTCTGATGGTGAATTCTGTAGATGATATATTCTGCTCATGGTTTCTTGGAACGGTTAAACTGCTCAGGTACATTATTTTTGTGTGCAATACTATTATTCTTACTTTTTTTTGTAATCTTCGTTGCCTCGACAAAGTCTTCTTTTAGTTTCTAATGGACCACACTCGATAAGGGACGAATTTGGTTATAAACGTCGTCCATTTGATTGGTTGGGGCGAAAAGTACTGTATTTGATGGCTCATAAGACGCACCTCTTCTCCAAAAAAAAGTGTCAGGAAATGAGCCTGCGTCCTATGAGGCCAAGGTTCAGCACGGAGGCAGTGGTTGGTGGTAAGTCTATGGCAACAGAGGCTGTAGAATCAAACCCCACACATTTTCGCACATGTAAACAAAGTGATGATTGGTACTACACCACAAAACAACTCTTTCAAGGTAACAATATACAATAGGTCATACTTACTGGTACTTAACATAGAATGACACCAGTCAAGAAGGGTTTGCCTAAGTGACCATGCACCACGTATTGCATGTACCAAAACAAACACGCGGTCGGTTCGGTGACACAGGCAAGCTTCACTGCGTGTTTTACAGTGTGATGCCGTTACTCCTTGAGGTAAGACACACTTTCATACAAATAAAATTGTACCTATCTTTTAACATTCTCATAAACAAACTTTATTATCCCTGTAGTCTCTCACAGTCACTGCAGACGTCATATGCCAGGTTTACATCTCACAACAGGATTGGTACGCAGGCTACTAGCAAATATTTAAGTTTTTAAAATGCAAAATATTGGGATCTAATAATGATCTAAATGCATGTGAGAGTCTTTAAATGTCAGGTGAAATCCTTCACTTCATATTCACAGCTTAAATTCGCTCATCTTTTTTTTTTTTTTTTTTCCGTTTCAATGCCAAAACTGGGTGCGTCTTGTGAGCCATTAAATACGGTATGTATATGGTAGGAGCGCATCCCTTAAAATGAGGAAGGAGAATAATAATAAGAAGAAGAAAAAGGTGTTTGGTGGAAGTATTTAATGAAGTAGGAAAAGAAGAAGGTGTTTGGTAGAAATACTTATTGAAGTAGAAGATGGTCAAGAAAGAAAGTGGTGTGTACGGAAAGGGAAGGGTGACCGCAGCTTTGGGACTGGGCAGTGCATGGAAGAGGTAAGATGATGAGTATAATTATTTATTGTTTATTAGGCTTTCAGGCTTGATTCCCCCAAGTAAAGACGTTCTACAAAGACTCCATGACTTGGCATATTGTAATAATAACAATAATAATAATAATAATAATAATAATAATAATAATAATAATAATAATAATATTGCACACTAAAATAATGTATCTGAGAAGTCAAAACATTCCAAGAAACCATGAGCCGAATATAACATCTACCGAATTCATCATCAGAGCAGCGAGGAGATGGCCACTCCATGACGGCAGAGCACAAGTGTGGCATCGAATCGTACGTCTGTGACATTGTTCACGTATGTGCGGGCCTCGAGTGTTGGATGGATCTAGAGTAAACCTACACTGGCCATCGTATCTTTTGCCACGCCACACTTTAATTTCATACCACGGCAAAATTAACACCGCAGAATGCATGTGCATGGAACATTTTCGACCTAAATCAACCTGTACTTTTTACCTGTAGCAATATCCGCAGAAAATCGTGTTACAACCTGTATAACGACTTTCGCCGTCCATAAAGTCGGTTGGTGTGGGCAGTAGTGGGGCTGGTGGAGCTGAGGAGTGCAGCTTGTTCTGTTGGCAGTCTTGTCACGGAACAGAGCCGTTTGTAAATCTTTTAAGTACACAAACTCTAGCGACCTGGTGTTTGTACATCCCTGTTAATTCTTACAGAACTAAACAGAACCAGAGAGAGAAGACTAATATATGGTGAGCACAGCGGTGACAACCTCGTTTAAGTCAATCTCATCGATCTCACCATAACAAATTGGATGCAGTGGAGGGATTGTTCATGCACTTGTCACTCATTTTTTTTTTCTGTCCTTACACCACACCTCGTGTCCTTACTGATAATGGCACAATTTCGGAATAATTTACTAACAGATTCTGGGCGTCCGCTTGAACAAGCCCACCACTTAGCTCCCTTCCCACATACCTTGTTGTAAATGTTGTCTGAGATGCAACTTGAACATACGTGTATGTTGGAGGGCGGAGGTAGTGGTTTGTTTGAAGGAACGCCGAGAAATGATGGGCCTTGATTTCGGCTTCCAAGGGGATGGGGGAGAAATTAGTAGGCGTGACTGTACGTACATATATTTTGGTACAGCGTATAGTATAATTAAGCGTATAGTGTAATTACAAATCTAAACAAGTTTCCTCAATCCTAGTTATTAGAGAATTAAATTAATTACAGGATTATTCAATACTGTTTTCTTACAGGCTTTGTTGTCTGTACTCGTAGCGCTGGTTGGTTCATTTCCTGGAGGTCTGGACTGGCGGCCCCGTCCGGAGTGGCAGAATGGCACTGGCACCATCTTTTTAGGTGGTCCTGTAGAGGCTGATGCAATTCCCTGGTGCTCCTTGCCGCACTTTTAACTCAAAAGCACAGTTCATGGCATTGTGTGATCTTCAGCCACTCAACGGTTGCAGAAAAATGTGCTGCTTCTCCTATTCCTGCCCTCACTCCTTCATACATGTTCTTTTATAAATGTTACCTACCTTTCGTAGGAAAGGTACGAGTACAGAAACACAGTAATATAAATGATAGGAGGAATTTCGTCAGGACCATAAGCCTAACGAGAATCAAGGCCAGAGAGAGCACAGAAGACATTTTTAGGAAGAGTTTCAATAGCAGGAATGATAAAGTGAGGGAGGAGCAAGTCTATAATAATCCAGTGTGGAGTTGCCAAAAAATTCTGAGAGGAAAATCACCTTGGAGATGGAGATGGCAGTGGATGCATCTGTATGAAAAAGAGATGAGAAAAGAAGTCACATGATGAACTGGCAAGATTTTCACATTTTTTATCGATGGAAGATTTTCGAAAAAAAAGTAAGATAAAATCAGTATGATTTTCAGGAGATGGAAGGTTAAGGTATCACTTGTAAGTCACTATCTCTTACCCTCGACAGTACAAGAGCAGGCTGAGGTGAACCAAAATAATTAGCAACGGGATTAAAGAAAGTGTTTGGAAGGTATGCCTCCGTGCCAGAGACAATTACTTTCGTTTTGGACTCTGCACAAAAAGATGGATCGCTGACAAGAAAACAATAAGTAATCCAAGGAAAATCAGAATAGTACTGCCTCAGGTCTTCTCAGTTAGGAGACGTGTGGTGCCATAAGTACCTCTGTTTGTTAAGTCCAGAATATGGAAATATGGGTTTGATCTGATAAAGACCAACGGAAAAAAGAGTTTGACATAAACCAAAGGGTTAAGGATATCGGGTGCAAGGTTGCAGACTTTTTTTCCCAGGTTGGTCAGTGAATAAAATTATAGCCAAGGCTGGTGGAAACAATGACTTCTCCCAAGTATGAAGCTTTACCTAAGTATAAAATGTTTGAATGTCGACAACTGTGAGAGGATCTTTGGTGATATATATATATATATATATATATATATATATATATATATATATATATATATATATATATATATATATATATATATATATATATATATATATATATATATATATATATATATATATATATATATATATATATATATATATATATATATATATATATATATATATATATATATATATATATATATATATATATATATATATATATATATATATATATATATATATCGGGAAATCAGATGCGCAGTTTTCTTGTAATACAGCTTCTCGTTGACCATGTATGAAAGAAGCAAAATATTCGAAAGTTCGTTAATTTATGGATAAGTAACTATCCATAAATCACTATGCGTTGAATGGTACTTGTTTTATCATAAGAGTCAGCCACATTTTTGTGAAAAACTGACACACACATAGAGATCATGCACTTATTATCTGTATCATCATCTATATTATCATCATCGTCGTCAGTGTCCTTCAAAAAACCATGAGTCATTATTTGATAAACAGATAATGAAGCCATGAAGAAAAGCTCGGATGAAAACAGATGTAAAACGGACTTTGTCAGAAGTCGTCACGGGTCAGAGGAAGGTAGGTACATAATACGATAGAGCTTTGAAGGGACACCAGTGGACCGCTGGCAGCAACCAAGGGAAGAAATGGATGCTATCTCCCTACTCGCGCTCCTGTTCCTCTTCTTTGCCGGTAAGTGGCATTCACTGGTATATCTCCTCTAAGGGTATTGGGAGAACGACGTAAAAAATAGATGTCATTAGCAGAAAGGAATAGTTTCAGGCATAATAAAACAACTTTGCTGTTCCCGCATCATGTTAGTATTAATTCGGTATTAGCGCTTCAGCTTCATGAAATTTAGCTTCGTGAAATACTAGTAAGAGTAATTTTATATGTATTCACGCTAGACCAATAAACAATGATATATATATATATATATATATATATATATATATATATATATATATATATATATATATATATATATATATACATAGAGAGAGAGAGAGAGAGAGAGAGAGAGAGAGAGAGAGAGAGAGAGAGAGAGAGAGAGAGAGAGAGAGAGAGAGAGCTAGAAGGAGCGCGAACGTTTTAGCATTGGTAGGATCTTAATTCGCTAAAAGCGGGTTTATATGGGGCTGTTTTTCCACCCGGCTGCTTGCAGCCACCCGGAACAACCGGCAGGTTTCACCTGAAAGCATTCACACGGTGGAGGGCAGCCGCTAGCCCGTTATCCGGCTGCATAAAAAAAAAAAAAAAAATCAATCAATCAATCCGAGGTGGTTGGTAAAATTGCGATATTGGTGTGCTTGAATAAAAATGATTGTGGACTCGTTGTTGGTCTATACAGCCTTGCAGGCTGTGGTGCTTATGATGCCTTCCAGTATACATGCTGGGACACTGGCTTCTTCAGCGACTTTGTAAACGAATCAATTCCGCGTCTATTCTCCAGATTTTTTATAAATAAATTTAAATATTTTATTTACTTATTGCATATAAAAGAACAATTAATGGTTATTACTCTAACACTTGTCAACAATATTCCTCCTATTTTTAATTTTATATTGACAATTGTTCTCATTTGACCCTAGAAAACTTAGCGGTTTCCCGGCTGCTCCCACAATTCAGAAAATCGCGGTTGCAGACAGCCGCGAATTGCCTCGTACAAACCCCCTTAACGTTTCAGAATGATTTCATCATCAAAGCAACAGCGAATAAAGATTCCACTGTCGCCAAGATGTTTGTGCTTTCTCTGTGTCTTTGTGCTGTGGCGATTCGCTTCATCTTGCGTCTACGCTTTATGTGCAGAAAAGCTTTGCACTGGGCAAAATACTGCGTACGACGAAGGCGACAAGATACAATGCAGGTTTCTTACCATATTCCGTCTCTTCAGCTGAAAAGCTCACACCAGGGCCAACTGTGCGCACCACTTGCCGCTATCAGGAAGTGCAACGCGTATGATTGTTACTGGTTGCAGTTAGTAAAGAAACATCAAGGAAGGACGTGGAGTTGAACAACATGGAACAGATTCACAAATAAAAGAAAAAAAAATAAAGTAGAATAAATAGAATATAAAATATAGGTAAAACAAAAACTGAAATGCTTAGTTATGTTAGTTGGCCAGCTTCAGGCAGGATGGGGAAAAAAGCAGATTAAAGGCCGATTCACACACATCAGTGACGTGTCAGTGCCGCGTCCGCTCAGTGCTTCAGTGTCAGTGACAAAAAATATCGTTGCTTTGAATTCAACCGAAGCATTTACACACGTCCGGCGCAGTACAGTGTTTTGACTCTCAGTGACCGTTACGTCTCCGTTCCGTGAAGCTGAGTATAGTCGCCACCGATATTATTTAGATTTTCACGGACGCCGGACGAGTGTTCTGAGCTGTCAAGAAAATGGATGACGAACTACTTACTGAATTGGAGCGAAACCATCCTGTTCTTTATGATCTGTCACAACCAAAATATATGGATTGCAATTTCAAGCAAGATATATGGAATAAAATAGAAGAAATGAAAGATGCTAAGTTGAGTCTCTATTTTACTGAACAATATCCTGAAGCAGTTTTTGGACATTCTGAAGTACTTGAAAAATTTTGTTTCATCATCGGTTAATTCCTTGTACAGAGTCACAAACTCATCTTCAGTTTCTCTTTTCTGCCACGCTTCATGTACCCACTTTCTCTTCTTCACTTTTTGTTCTGCCTCTTCCTCTTCATCAAGCATTATGGCAATCATTGTCAACACCACGTCCGAAAACATTGCCATCCTGGAAAACACTGATTTCACGCTGTACGACATCACCACAGATGTGTGTGCGTAGACGTTAAGGAAACAACACGGGTATCACTGACACTGAGCGGACGCGGTACTGACACGTCACTGATGTGTGTGAATCGCCTTAAACACGTGATTGAATTTATGAAATGTCCTTCACTGCAGCATGGCCAAGAGGCTCAAACTCCAGAGTTATCCCAATTTAGGTACGCATTGCAGTCAAAGCAGGTAGTGCTATTTTCTTATTTGGCAAAGACGGAAAGGGGGAAACACTACAAAACTCTTTTAGTTCATTTTAGACATTTCTTCAAAAGTTTCTATGATTACTTACTGGGGACGGTACACTCTGTGTATCCGCTTATCCAGGTCAACAAGGAAACACCAAACACTACTTAGAAGCTTCAGTACAATAACAGGCTGCGGTACAGAGCGTAGCAGACATCACGGAAATTGACACCCAGGAGGCTAGGTGGCAACTGACTGAGGAGCAACAGCGGGACGATACGCCAATATAAAGTGATCTTGGATATAAACAATAAATAATAATAATAATGATAACGATAACAATAACAATAATAATAACTGCAATAATAATATATAAATAATTTACACAACATAATGTGTCAAGTGTTTTGTGGAAGGACAGAAAGAGGAAAAGAATTTTATATAGGGATTATGTATCAGGTAAATGTGTAAAAGTATATATATATATATATATATATATATATATATATATATATATATATATATATATATATATATATATATTATTGTACTACGTATATGTAATATTGCATAGCTAATTAAGTATGAAGGGAAGCAGCTTAGCTTGAAAGGAGAGAGAGAGAGAGAGAGAGAGAGAGAGAGAGAGAGAGAGAGAGAGAGAGAGAGAGAGAGAGTGTGTGTGTGTGTGTGTGTGTGTGTGTGTGTGTGTGTGTGTGTGTGTGAAGTAACGTAAAGTAAACTTATTGCCATTTAATGATGAACAAATTATGTACATTTAAATATATGATAAACATTGGCACAGGCTACCAAGCAAAAGCTTCCCGGCAGACAGGTATATTTATCATAATTTATTGGCTGCATCTGATATTAAGAATATTGAAATACAGTATTACAAACTGACACTAGCCCCTTTTCTGTTGAAATACAGTATTAGAAACTGACAGTAGCCCCTTTTCTGTTCCCTCCTACTTTTTACATCCTCATTTTCAATCCAAAGCTGGATGTTGCGTCTATGTGCACAACGACTTAACCTGTTCTTGTGCTTACGCTCTTGAATCTTTCGAGTTTTCCACCATCTGGCTACGACTACAGTCATTCTCAAACTAAATTTATCCGTATACCTCTCACATAATTTCTCTGAATATAAGTTCTTTGACTACTTAACTTCCAAAGTGGAGCACATTCTGACTCTTCCCTTTTGCGGACATCTCCATTCTTGGAGACTTCAATGTTCACCACCAGCTTTCGTTTTCCTCTCCCTTCACTGACCATCCTTTAACTTTGCTATCCTCCGCGACCTAAAGCAATTGGTGCAGCACCCTACTCGTATTCCTGGCCGTCTTGGAGATACGCCTAACATTCTTGACCTTTTCCTAATCTCTAGTCCTGCTTATGCTGTTACATTATCATCTCTGTTGAGCTCGTCCGATCACAATCTCATATCTGTATCTTGTCCTATCACTCCAATCCCTCCTTAGGATCTCCTAAGCGGAGATGCCTCTGGCATTTTGTGTCTGCTAGTTGGGGAGACCTGAGGATGTAGTTTGCTGATTTTCCTTGGAATGACTACTGCTTCCATATCAGAGACCCGTCTCTATGTGCCGAGAGCATACCAGAAGTGATAGTGTCTGGTATGGAGGCGTACATTCCTCACTCTTCTTCTCGACCGAAACCATCCAAACCTTGACTTAACACAGCCTGTTCTCGTGCTGTATATGATAGAGAAGTGGCCCACAAAAGGTACTTTACCCTTCCATCACCAGAATCTCATGCGCTTTATATTTCTGCCCGGAACCATGCCAAGTCTGTTTTCCAACCAACCAAAAACTCCTTCATTGATAGTGTCAAAAATCTTTCACGATCTAATCCTTCCTGTGACTTCTGGCACCTAAGCAAAAACATCTGCAATAACTTTGCTTCTTTTTTCCCTCCTTTATTTCAACGAGATGGCACCACTGCTATCACATCTATCTGAAGCTAAACTCATCGCTCAAACCTTTGTTAAAAACTCTACCTTGGATGATTCAACGCTTGTTCTCCACCCTCTAATTACTTCATGCTACCTGTTAAAATTCTTTGCAATGATGCTTTCCGAAACTGTGCCTCCGTGCTTGCACCTTTTTTTTACTGAGTATTGAACATTCTCTTTCAGAGATTTTGGTGAAACTTTTGCTGTTGCCTTAGCAATATTTTGACGAAAGCTATTGATAAAGTCTGGCACAAGGCTTTGATTTCCAAACTACCCTCCTACGGCTTCTATCCTTCTCTCTCTGTAACTTCATCTCAAGTTTCTTTTCTGACCGTTCTATTGCTGCTGTGGTAGACGGTCACTGTTCTCCTAAATTTATTAACAATGGTGTTCCTCAGGCTTCTATCCTGTCACGCACTCTCTTCCTTTTATTCATCAATGATCTTCCAAACCAGACTTCTTGTCCTATTCATTCCTACGGTGAAGATTCCATCCTGCACTTTTCTACGTCTTTTTGTAGACGTCCAACCCTTCAGGAAGGGTTCAATCCCTTCAGGATTCTTAAACATTTATCACTTCACAACCTTCTATCTGATCGCCAGTACGGGTTCCGTCAAGGCCGCTCTACTAGTGATCTTCTGGCTTTCCCTACTAAGTCTTGGTCATCCTCTTTTAGAAATTTTGGTGAAATTTTTGCCGGTGAACTCACTTTTGGTGAACTTTTTGCCTTGGACATATCAAAAGCTTTTGATAGTCAGGCACAAAGCTTTGATTTCCAAACTACCCTCCTACGGCTTCTATCCTTCTCTCTGTAACTTCATCTCAAGTTTCCTTTCTGACCGTTTTATTGCTGCTGTGGTAGACGGTCACTGTTCTTCTCCTAAATGTTGGACGTCTTTTTGTAGACGTCCAGCCCTTCAGGAAGTAAACAGCTCATGCAGGAAAGTTAGAGAACGCCTGACGTCAGATTCCTCTTAAATTTCTGATTGGGGCAGAGGAAACTTAATATTGTTCAATGCCTCAAAAACTCAATTCCTCCATCTGTGAACTCGACACAACCTTCCAGGCAACTATTCCTTCTTTTTCAATGACACTCAACTGTCCTCCTCTTCTACACTGAACATCCTCGGTCTGTCCTTTTCTTATGATCTAAACTGGAAACTTCACATCTCATCTCCAGCTAAAACAGTTTCTATGAAGTTAGACTTTCTGAGACATCGCCAGTTTTTCTCACCAGTTTTTTTTTCTCTCAGTTTTTCTTCCAGACAGGGTGGAATCAAAAGTTTTCGTCTCACCAACTCCTCTCCTCCAACTGAGTGTCTTCAGCCACTTTCTCATCGCTGCAATGTTGCATCTCTTGCTATTTTCTACCGCTATTTTCATGCTAACTGATCTTTCTGATCTTGATAACTGCATGCCCCCTCTCCTTCCGCCGCCTCGCTGCACGAGACTTTCTTCTTTCTCTCATCCTTATTCTGTCCACCTCTATAATGTAAGAGTTAACCAGTGTTTTTCATTCATCCCTTTCTCTGGTAAACTCTGGAACTCCCTGCATGCTTATGGACCTGATGGGGTCCCTCCTTTTGTTCTCCGAGACTGTGCCTCCGTGCTTGCACCTTGCCTAGTCAAACTATTTCAGCTCTGTCTGTCAGCATCTACCTTTCCTTCTTGGTCGAAGTTTGCCTACATTCAACCTGTTCCTAAAAAGGGTGACCGTTCTAATCCCTCAAACTACCGTCCTATTGCTTTAATTTCCTGCCTATCTAAAGTTTTTGAATTTATCCTCAACAAGAAGATTCTTAAACATTTATCACTTCACAACCTTCTATCTGATCGCCAGTACGGGTTCCGTCAAGGCCGCTCTACTAGTGATCTTCTGGCTTTCCCTACTAAGTCTTGGTCATCCTCTTTTAGAGATTTTGGTGAAATTTTTGCCGGTGAACTCACTTTTGGTGAACTTTTTGCCTTGGACATATCAAAAGCTTTTGATAGTCAGGCACAAAGCTTTGATTTCCAAACTACCCTCCTACGGCTTCTATCCTTCTCTCTGTAACTTCATGTCAAGTTTCCTTTCTGACCGTTTTATTGCTGTTGTGGTAGACGGTCACTGTTCTTCTCCTAAATCTGTTAACAGTGGTGTTCCTCAGGGTTCTGTCCTGTCACCCACTCTCTTCTTATTCATTAATGATCTTCTAAACCAAACTTCTCGTCCTATCCACTCCTACGCTGATGATACCACCCTACACTTTTCCACGTCTTTTCATAGACGTCCAACCCTTCAGGAGGTAAACATTTCACGCAGGGAAGCCACAGAACGCTTGAATTCTGATCTTTCTAAAATTTCTGATTGGGGCAGAGCAAACTTGGTATTGTTCAATGGCTCAAAAACTCAATTTCTCCATCTATCAACTCGACACAACCTTCCAGACAACTATCCTCTCTTCTTCAATGACACTCAACTGTCCCCTTCTTCTACACTGAACATCCTTGGTCTGTCCTTTATTTATAATATGAACTGGAAACTTCACATCTCATCTCTAGCTAAAACAGCTTCTATGAAGTTAGGTGTTCTGAGACGTCTCCGCCAGTTTTTCTCACACCCCCCCCGGCTGCTAACTCTGTACAAGGGCCTTATTCGTCCATGTATGGAGTATGCTTCACATGTCTGGGAGGTTCCACTCATACTGCTCTTCTAGACAGGGTGGAATCAAAAGCTTTTCATCTCGTCAACTCCTCTCCTCTAACTGAATGTCTTCAGCCTCTCTCTCATCGCCGCAATGTTGCATCTCTAGCTGTCTTCTACTACTATTTTCATGCTAACTGCTTTTCTGATCTTGCTAACTGCATGCCTCCCCTCCTCCCGCGGCCTCGCTCCCCATGACCTTCTTTCTCTCACCCCTATTCTGTCCACCTCTTTAACGCAGGAGTTAACCAGAATTCTCAATCATTCATCCCTTTCTATGGTAAACTCTGGAACTTCCTGCCTGCTTCTGTATTTCCACCTATCTATGACATGAATTCCTTCAAGAGGGAGGTTTCAAGACACCTATTCATCAATTTTTGACTACAGCTTTGACCCTTTTATGGGACTGGCATTTCAGTGGGCATTTTTTTATTGGATTGTTGTTGCCCTTGGCCAGTATCCCTCCTACATAAAAAAAAAATATCCTTCTTTATTTCCACCTTTCTATGATTTGAATTCCTTCAGGAGGGAAGCTTGAAGACACTTATCACTCAGTTTTTTGACTACCGCTTTGCACCGTATTCGGAGACCGGCATCTCAGTGAGTTTTTTTTTTTTATTTGATTTTTGTTATCCTTGGCCGGTGTCCTTCCTACATAAAAAATGAATAAATAAATAAATAAATAAATAAATAAATAAATAAATAAAAATTAAAATTAAATAAATAAATGTATATAACAATCAAGTGATTAGTTCTACTACTATTACTACAGTAATAGTAGTAGAACAAACAAGTGTTATTAATTATAGTAAGACAAACGGTAATAGTAGAGGAAATAAGTAGTAGTGCTAGCCGAGCAAAAAAGTAACAATAATAGTATTAGTACAGTAATTAGAAATATCAATAAAATAAACTTAAAACAAATATCACAATGAAATAAGAAATATACAAGAAATAATGAAAATAAGAAATATAATCTAAAATAACCATTATTAATTTCCCTGATTATGCAAATTTTGCTTATTATACAAATTAAATTTAATAGATGTGTTAAATAGGGGAAGATTACCATTACTAACAAGACTCTTAATATCTACGGAGAGTGAATTCCACAGGTGAGTTCCGGAGCACAACAAACTGTTTTGAAAGAGAATGGTTCTGAAGTGAGGACACATTAGAAATTATTACCTGGAGTATTGTGTGAAGTGCTTACCAGCCTGAAAGGTTGTGTTCCCTGATACTGTGTGATGCATTTTTAAATAAACAGTAAAACAAAATACTTAAGGATATTTACAAAACTAAGAAATTTGTATGTAGAAAGTACACCTTGTGTTGACTCAAATCTGTTCATAGAAAACATGTATCTAAAGATTATATTTTGTGCTATTGCGAATTTTTTTGAGAAGAGAGTGCTAAGTACAAGCCCACACTGATACACACGAAATGAAATGAGGATAAGAGAATGTGTAGTAGATAATGATAAGTGCTTCAGGTGTGAGATGGTTACGGACTCTGTATAAAATGCCACAGATCTTAGATACTTTTAATGCTACAACAATAAATATGTGTGTGTGTGTGTGTGTGTGTGTGTGTGTGTGTGTGTGTGTGTGTGTGTGTGTGTGTGTGTGTGTGTGTGTGTGTGTGTGTGTGTGTGTGTGTGTGTGTGTGTGTGTGTGTGTGTGTGTGTGTGTGTGTGTGTGTGTGTGTGTGTGTGTGTAAGTAAGTAAGTAAGTAAGTAAGTAACGTTAATTAATATAAACAAAAGCATAACGTAATGGATACTTAATAATATTTACATTTCTTAGCTCCGGTTCGTCGAGCTGCACCTCCATGAAGGAAATTTTTCCTAAACATTGTAGAATGGTATGAAAGCTAATTACAACGATTTAGTAATTTTCATACCAAACACAGAAAACATACTATATACAATAACCATAGATGAAAAAAAAAAAAAGACACACTGAAATTGAAATTAAAGGAAATACAAGTAGATATAATATTAATAATATAACACTGAAATTGAAATTAAAGGAAATACAAGTAGATATAATATTAATAATATAACAGAGTCATGAAACAGGAAATTTTTCGCAAAAGAATTATAACATCATTGATTGCTTATTAAATAGATTTTTTTTTTATTTCTCGTAACTAGAAATACTGGTTGTTTGCAAAAAGACCTTTTTTCTCATGAGGCAAACTGTAGAACAACTTAGACCATAGTTTATAACAGTTTTCTTAAATAAAGAAGTTCTATATACAGAACAAATTAGGATATTATTACTTCTAGTATGAGTTTCATTTATATATCTCATCATTCCCTAGATTTATAAATACATATTATCAATAAAGTGAAGTTCTGATGAATGTAGATAAATCATATATGTATTATTTCGTTTCTGTAAATACATTAATTGTTGAATTAATCTTTTCTAATGAAAAATATGCATCTAACGATTTAGTTCTCTGCTACTGTTAATGTATTTAACAAGGAGGGCCATGTGGATGCACATATGGAGACACAATACGGAAAGTGAGGATAACAGAGTGTAATATATGCTGATTAATGCATATAGAGTTAGGCTGTGCGAACTCTGTAGAGGATAGCGGTAATTTCTGAAAGTTTTAAGTATTTGCTCAATATGTGAATTCCAGTTAAACTTTCATCATTTATAATACCTAGAAATTTAGTCTGACAAACTTGTTTTAGTTTCACCGTTCAGTGTTATTGATGGGATTTTGAAAATAAGAAAAAAAAAAAGCTTTTTGAAATAAGGTAAAATCTGTTTGAGATACGTTGAATATTAGTTTATTTGAGTGAGTCCAAGACTTGATATTATTTAACTCTATGTTTGAATTTTCATAAAGCAGATAAATATTTTCATCTTTGAGTAAGAGAAATGTGCCAGCAGTATATATATATTACGAAATTGAATTTTGTTTTACAGTTTGTGATATCTTTAATATAAGTTAGGAAAAAAGTAACGGGCCAAGAACAGAGCCTTGAGGTACACCTTAGTAATAGAATGAAGGTGGTTTGATTTTTATTTATTAATTAATTTATTTATTTTTTGGTGGGGGGCGGTTTGTATCCGGTTCCCCTATTCTAATAGGGTTATGACGGTGTCTCCTAACGAAGGACAGTTAATTTTCGCATTTGGGAACCGTTATACAGAGTGGACGCTTTTTCCAACCTCAGACCATAATCAGGATTTGAATCGCTTGAGAAACCTTCGACTCCCTAAACACGCGGTACTACTTTACCATGGCGTTACTATGCTGCCGTTATCGCGCTCGATCAATCAGCAGGGCGTGTGTCGGTGTGGCGCTTGTACGAATAACAGAGACAGGCCCGGTAAAGTGAAAGGTTACGTCATTATGAACTACTGTACGATATAGTCAGGGAGAATATGGAGGTCTCCGAAACAACAACAAAAGCAACAAGATTGAACGCTGCTTTACACTGCTTTAGGTTATTAAATCCCTTATTTTGTTTTTAATTCTGTGCCCTCCTTTTCACTATTTTGTATTAGATCAGGAACACAATCTGCACGTGACATACTCTCAAATTATATGTACTTGTACCAACCTATCACCCCTTCCTAAAATTAATGTAATCTTTTAAAGATCTCCATTGACTCGGCGCAAACAGCATGGTTATCGAATCCGTTGCAGTCATTTATCCTCCTTATGACCAATTCCTTCCAATCTGTTTGAACTTAACTAAATTTATTGAGCTTCATTTTAATACTTTTTGACCTATCCGCACTGCTAACCTTGAGGGCCTTGTGGACTATGTTGCCGGTGCTTTAGCCCTTATGTGTAGTGTTAATAGTAGTAGTAATAAGTAGTAATAGTAATAGTAGTAGTAGTAGTAGTAGTAGTAGTAGTAGTAGTTTAAAATTTTGGAGTCTGCATTTCCCAGGAGTAGCGGGCCAATGTGACAATGTGAAGGTGCTGCAAGAATGGCAAGGGAACTACCAGGCAGAGTTCAGGGACAACGCGCCCAAAGATATCGACGGTCTGCGCCTTGAACTGAGCTTCCAGTCCAGAGTGTTGCGTCTAGAGGTAACTGTTATGGCTATGCGACCTGCGTTCCTAAACGCTTCGGTATTTTATTTCGACTGCTTTCAGTGGGCTGTACTAAGAGTTATGTGAGTCTTCACGGGTGCTTCCATGATTCTATTGATAGTTTATTAATTGATAGTTCTCCATCATTAATTAGCGAAAGCATCCTTGAACGCTCAACTAATCATCTCTACGACAAAGGACAAAACGTTTAAGAATGTGAGCCTGAGTTTTACATGTGAATATATTCTATTTTTATGAGGGTGCAGCCTAAATATTTTCCATTCTGTGTAATATATATATATATATATATATATATATATATATATATATATATATATATATATATATATATATATATATATATATATATATATATATATATACATATATTTATATATATGGACACGCTGGGGAGGCTGGTATTTATGCAGTGAAGCGAGGTGTCGGTCTAGGCCATAAGAGGCGCTGATTGGCTGGTACAGCGCGATTGGTGGGTTCGTTATGTGGGTGCGGTGGGAAATACTGTTTGGTTGGCTCCGGCTGGCTGGTGGGCTTGCCATGTGGCGGTGGTGCTTGATCTCTTCTCATGCTCGGCATGGCCTGTAAATCCTCAGCTTGTACATTAAGTCTGGGGTTGAATTTTTTCATGTACAGTGCTCCAAGTATTGCAAAGCGTTTCGCATCTGCACACATATCTAAAATTTCGATGTTTTCTTCCAGGTCTTTTCTTGTGATTTTGATGCCGTGCTGCTGTTGTACTCGTAAGTGTATATTCTTGGCGCTCCGGATGTTAGGTGGCAGGTGAGCCGTCGAGATAGTTTCGTCGTGGTCATGCCAGTGTAAGTTGATGGAGAACTTCAGTTTCCTCGTTTACGGGTAAACTTATACACAGCGTGTGATTTTTGGGTTGTCTCTTTTTCTATGTGGGGACTGTTTCTGAGTAGGAGGTGGCTGGTTTTCTTGTTCCTGTAGTATATTTGGAGCTTTATTTTCCTTTCTGGGTCTGTGGGCTTGACATTTCTTTTTCACTATTTGTGTAACGATTCTTTCATCTTTGCATGCTGAGGAGAAGAAAGCCCGGTAGTATATGGTGATGTCAGGTTTTCTTGAGTCTTCAGGGGAGCTGGAGTTATGCCACTTACCGATGATCTTGCTTTGGTGGACGATGTTCTTATATTCCCAACATCTGCAGCCTGCAATCTGCATCTGATTTTCTCCACATCCTCAAGAGCAACACCGCCGATAGTGATATCGCTTCACCTGATGTGAAACAAGTTTTTACCAGTGTTCCAGTCAAACGCACCATCGACTACTTCATTGACAGAGTGTACCATAACGACTCTGCACCCCAACTTGACATTCCTGAAACTGCACAAGGCGGACTCCTCGAATGCTGCACAATGGAAGCCCCTTTTACCCCCTCTCGGGGAAACAAGTATCGTCAAGAAGATGTGTTCAAAAAGATTGTCGCTATATTGACGACATATTCATCAAGACTGCAAGCAACGTTGGTGCTGACCAGCTCAAGCGTTGCCTTGAAGAAATTTTTGGTCTCAACTTCACCATAGAACACAGTGTAAACGGTACCATGTCCTTCCTCGACGTACTCGTGAAGCAACAGCAAGTGAAGCTCAATACAGCAGTGTATGTCAAAGCAACTAACCCTGGGCACTGCCCTAATGAAAGGAGCGAATGTCCTGACCGATGTAAGGACTCTACTATCGGTGCTTACATCCGAAGAGCACCCACACACTGCAGCACTTAGCAGCAAGTGCATGAAGAAATAGAAAGGGCAACACAAGTATTGATAAACAACGGCTTCAGTGAAAAGAACATCGTCCACCAGAGCAAGCAGATCATCGATAACTGGCATAACTCCGGCTCCTCTGAAGACTCAAGAAAGCCTGACATCACCATATACTACCGTCCTTTCTTCTCCACAGCATACAAAGAAGATGAAAGAATCATTACACAAATAGTGAAAGGAAATGTCAAGTCCACAGACCCTGAAAAGAAGATAAAGCTCCAAATATACTACAGGAACAAGAAGGCCAGCCACCTCCTACTCAGAAACAGTCCTCACAGAGAAAGAGGGACAACCCATAAGTCACACGCAGTGTATAAGTTTACCTGTAAACGAAGAAACTGTAAAGTCCTCCCTTCAACTTACATTGGCATGACCACGACGAAGCTATCTCGACGGCTCACCTGCCACCTAACATCAGGAGCGCCAAGAATACACTTACAACATTTGCACGGCATCAAAATCACAAGAAAAGACCTGGAAGAAAACACTGAAATTTTAGGTAAATATACAGATACGAAACGACTTGCAAAATTTGAAGCACTACATAAAAGAATTCAATCCAAGGTTCAATGTACAGCTGAGGATTTACAGGCCCTGCCGAGTATGAGAAGGGATCAAGCACCGCCGCCACATAGCAAGCCCACCAGTCAAACGAAGCCAACCAGTCAGCGCCTCCTACCGCACCTACATAACGAGCCCACCAGTCGCTCTGTACCAGCCAATGAGCGCCTCCTACGGCCCTGACCGCCTCCTCGGCTCACGGTGTGTATATATATATATATATATATATATATATATATATATATATATATATATATATATATATATATATATATATATATATATATATATATATATATACTTTCTTTTATAATTTGTTATATTTTCATTGCTTTTCTTTCATCATACAAGACCTTGACATTTATTTATTTATTTATTATTTTTTTATTTATCTATTTATTTATTTTTTTTTGTATGAGTATTTAGATATAGCAGTGGTGATGACAAGTGTGTGTGGGTGGTAATGGTGGTGGTGGTGGCGGTGATAGTGGTGGGCAGTATTGGTGGTGGCGGTGATGCTGGTGGTGGTGATGGATAAGCAAAGAATGGTCACGATACAATTTGCCACACCTAGAAATCATGGGGAAGAACGACTGTTTATGCTATTCTTGTTTTTAAATTAACCCAATTTCCTTAAGCCACTTAGGCTGTGTTAGTATATATTTCTTGTATATGATTCAGGTTGTTTAGTCTGTTAATGAGAGGTGTCATGAATTGCAGGGTTTGTGGTGGCTTTCTGAACCAGTTACATCTGATATGTGATCTCATAATTGTCATATAAATACAAATGATACTAATGTGAATAAATTGGGTGAGGAAAAGTAAGTTTACCTTAAATATCAGAATAAATATGTACACATTTTTTTTCTTCTTAGATTGCTGGTGACGGCAAATGTTATAAGTATCCACTCGTGATATGTGTTTGAGAATGTTGAACAGCAATGGGATCAAATTATGGCTTTCGAGCACTCCCGCCAAGACTAAAGATCTTTATTACATGTAATGGTTAATCGTTATGGAGATTCTTAAGGGCTCACTTCTAAAGACAACTATTTGCATAATTTTTATTTCTAAATCTAACTCAAGGAGGGGTTGTACGATCTGGACCTAAAAAAAAAAAAAAAAAAAAAAAGAATTCAATTTTTTGCATTTTTCCGCTTCTTTTGATATATGCAGTTTTGATAAAAAAAAAAATATCCCTTTATGTAATAAGGTCTTCTGTCATGAAATTCCATGGTTTCGCATTCCGCGAGACATGCATGATAAGTTTTATTCCCTTTTTTATCCTTTTTTTTTTTTTTTTTCATATTCTCATACCCGTTTTTCTTTAGTTTTCTATGAAAATCTACGGTTCTCCCGCTACTTACATTAGAGAGCACGAAAGTCTATTTCTCTCAGATTTATATACGAAAAATAAAAATACATATTTATCTTTTCGTAAATCCAGCAAGTAATCAATGTATCTGCAATATTTTATTCATTTTAAGCAGTTAAATACTGGTTTTTACTTAGAAATATGGCGAAATATATATAAAAAAAATTGTTTTTCCCCTCCCCCGCGCGTGAAATCATGAATCGCTTTACGCCTATGTACAAAACCAATCTGACTAACTAAATGAAACTATTTCTGCTTTTTCAACATATTTTGATTCATATATCATGTGAATTTCAAGTCCTTAGCTGCAATAGGTGAATTATAGTAACACCTTAAATTTTAGGACGCGACATCTCAATGAGGCGGATTTTGGCATATAAAAATGATCTCCTCCGTTGTTATTCCTGTTACACATATATGGGATATTGCAGCTTATGAAACTATGAGAGGTAAACAAAGTCTGCTATCGAAATTTTTGTTTGGAGTTGATTTTGAGTTTTGACAAATATTTGAAAGTCAAAATTTTTTTGATTTTTCATTGAACAATAAAAAAAAGATTATCGTACAAGAAAAACGATAGCAAACCTTGTTCTCCTATTCTTCCTGATTAAAATTCTTCTTAAATTAAAGACATTGGTCAATAAATAAGGGAGGAGATACGAGTTCAACATAGACAATTTAACATGCGATTAGAGAATTTACAACCCCCTCTCAACCAGATGTAAACATAACATGTTTTTCCTTCATCGTTTCCTAAACTCTTAATTTCAAATTAATATAACGTTAGTTTGTCCTAACTCGCAGCAACAGCGAGCACACTGCCTCTGCTTCCACTAGTCCACCACGTCATAATGCTGCGCGGTGATGCCGTGGATCGTCATCCTTTTATATCTCAATAAAACAACAAATACGTATTACGTATATTACTATACTATTAGTACTCGTATAGTACTGCCATACACGCAGACACCACACCCCACACTCAGCGTGGCGCGTGCACACAGTTAAGAAAAAACATTCTATGTAGGAAAAATTTGCGGAGAGCAACAACTAAGCATTACTAAAGTTACAATAATCTTTCCTGCAGCTACAAAAAGGAAGCGTAGAACAGGTTGATGACTTCACTTTCATCATCACTGACCCAGCACTGAAGGTATCTGCGGGTGAGGAAGTATGGTACCTAATCCAAGTCTACTACTACTTCACCTTCCCCCAGGTGGTGAAAAATGTGATGAACGACGAACTGCTGTGTGGTGAGTAGTGTGGTGATGGAATCGCCTAATGAAATATTTTTATGTTCTTTACCCATAGCGCCATTAGGCAATTTTTGTTGCAACCCTTCTTTTCTTCTTTTGGAGCCTTAGATGGTCGGCCTCTTATAGTCGGTAGAGGCTTAGTCAGTCCCTCCGTGGTGCAACGTCTAGCGCGCCTGACTACAAATCCGAGGATCTCGGTCTGCATCTGGGCTGGAGCATGCGGCGCAGAGCTCATGCAGCCGTTGGTTGATAAATAGGTGTCTGGGGAAACCTGGGAAAAGTAAACAGTAGAAACCCTGAAGTCACAGTCCCGGAGTAAGGGATGAGCTGTGGGGCCATGTGGATCTATTTCGTATGACTAACTTTTTGCTCTACCTTTTAATAGGTCGGCTCGCCCGTGATGTCATGGGCAGATTAAAAATCTGTAGATTAAAAATCTGCCCATGATAATGCCTTTGCAAAAGCTCATTCCGCCCTCCAGAGCTTCTTGATGTAGTTGTCGTCAAAGACAGGATTGATAAAGAATGAGGGTGTTCGGCCACTCGGCAACAGTTTAAAAATTATCAGCTTTCGCCAGAGCTCGAACTTGGGTCTCCGAAGTCACTACGCCTGACTTCTGACCACTTGACCATCGCTTCTTTTCTGATTGATGCCATTGATTGGTTGATTAACTGACTGACTGATGAAGCAGTTGGCTGACTGAGTGTTGGGTCATTGATCCATTCGTTTATTGCTCGAATGACGGATTGGTTAGTTAATTTCATGTTTGATTGGAGGTGTAAAATAGCTTATACAGTTTTCTTTGAAGTCTGAAGTAAGGAGATGAATATGAGAAGTTGTGATGTTCACCAACTAGACCCCTGACAATGGAATTAAAATAGAGGATGAAATTATAGAAATTATCCATTAATGTATTTGTTTACAACTGAAAATGATCTCCCTGCAACCACACAGAGGACAACACACTCACCACTCCAGAGCCAATGGTCAACCCATGTGATGCAACAGGAATGAAGCCTCATGACTATGCACAGGTAACTAACTCTTTAAGTCCTTTAAGACAGCAAAGTAAGCCTGCAGTAAAGAGAAGAACCAACTTCCAAAGATTAGAATTTCATCAGCACTATGTATTATAAGGATTGTAAGTAAAAAAAAAAAAATGTATTTGTAGCCAAAAATAATAATAATAAAAAAGACATATGTGTACTTGTATCACAAGTAAAATCAACACCAACATTTAATTGTTTTATCAGAAAAAAATGAATTGAATTGAGACTAATGTTGTATATTCTTAAATTCCACTTTCACATAACAAATAATTGAGATGCATTACACTTTCATCTGCATTTTACTATTTTTTTACTCTCTCTCTCTCTCTCTCTCTCTCTCTCTCTCTCTCTCTCTCTCTCTCTCTCTCTCTCTCTCTCTCTCTCTCTCTCTCTCTCTCTCTCTCTCTCTCTCTCTCTCTCTCTCTCTCTCTCTCTCTCTCTCTCTCTCTCTCTCTCTCTCTCTCTCTCTCTCTCTCTCTCTCTCTCTCTCTCTCTCTCTCTCTCTCTCTCACTTCATATCAGGTCCTGTGCATGTCGTATGTGTTCTATGAGGCACAGAGGTCGGGTCCACTGCCTGCTGACCAGCGAGTGACCTGGCGTGGTGACTCGGCCCTCGATGATGGCTCGGACGTGGGCCATGACCTGTCTGGAGGCTACTATGACGGTGAAAGAGGGCAGGGGGAGAGGGGTGCAGGGATACGAAATGTGTGAGAAGGGAGGGGAGGGTATGGTTAACTGTTAAGGGGATATGAACTTTCTGATTTAGAAGAAGGTACAGACACAAATCCCCTTTCCTTCAATGCCACTAAACTGTCCCTAAACTGTCCCTGTCTGATACAAGAAACCTAACTGGGCACTCCTTTTCTGAAAATCTCAACTCAAAATTCCATATAATATAATCTTTTACTGAAAGTTTCCAGTTACAATAGTTTAGTTTTCAGTGTTGTTGCTGCCAATTATTTTTGTTTCCATCTTCATTTACGAAAATATTGCTGTGTACTCACATCAACATTCTGGAAATATTCAAGACCCAAGAGCAGCCCTGTACAACCTGCGGCCTTCAAGACAATCCAGTGAGGTCCAATCCTTCAAAACTAAATATCGTACAGTGCGATCCGACCCTTCGAAACTAAATATCGTACAACAGACCCATAAGGTCCACCTGCCAATCCGAAAATATAGAACTAAACTTTATTTTACTTGAAATTCCTAATATGTCAGTTTCAACATATTAGCAGTTTAAGTAACTAGGATTTAATTCTATATTATCGAATTGGCGTTGGATCTAATGAGAGGTAGTAGACACCTGCCGAAACGATAATGACTCCCAGTGAGGTCTAAAGCACTGTTCAGGGGATGTTGTGAACTTATCATTAAACCCAGCTGTGACCTCACTGAACGTTTCCTTTTGTGTCTCACAACACAAGGGGGCAGTCACACCCTGCCTTTTAAAGACAACTCTCTTCCTCCACACAAAACTACAAGCTCCTAATAACAGACACACCTTTCGCTCAAAATTTCAAAATTATATTGACTCTTACACCAGCTTCGGAGTCCCTATCTGCTCAAACCTTTGCTAAAAACTCTACCTTGGACGATTCTGGGCTTGTTCCTCCCTCTCCTCCACCCTCTGATTACTTCATGCTACTTATTAAAATTCTTCGCAATGATGTTTTCCATGCTTATGGACCTGATGGGGTCCCTCCTATTGTTCTCCGAAACTGTGCCTCTGTGCTTGCACCTTGCCTAGTCAAACTCTTTCAACCCCGTGTTGTCCCGACCACGCTAACCACTGTCTTTCTTCCATACATAGCTGGGGACCACGTCAAGTTTGGGTTTCCGATGGCCTTCACCACCACCATGCTGGGCTGGGGACTAGTGGACTTCCTGGAGGGGCACCAGGAGGCAGGTAGGGGCAGGAGTAGCGGCACGACCAGGAGGATGCATTGGATGAAAAAAGTTATAATAATAACAATGTCTCTTGAGTTTTACAAGCAAAATTTAATCTACTACCGACTTGCAAGGTATATTGCAGCTTCACCGCTGCCGTTGGCGTTACCAAGCAGGCACTGCAGGGAAGAGAGAGTCAGACTTTATCCCCTATGATAATAATAGTAATAATAACAATAATAATAGTAGTAGTAGTAGTAGTAGTAGTAGTGGTAGAAGTAATAATAATAATAATAATAATAATAATAATAATAATAATAATAATAATAATAATAATAATAATAATAATGATAATAATAATAATAATAATAATAATAATAATAATAATAATAATAATAATAATAATAATAATAATAACAATAATAATAGTAACACCCACAACAACAACAACAATAATAGCGGTGATACGAAAGTCATGCCAACTGTCCATCTTTCAGGTCAGGAGAAGTATGGGTTGGCTGCCATCAAGTGGGCGACAGATTATTTTCTGAAGGCACACACTGATACATACGAGTTCTACGGCCAGGTGAGCCTGGCTAACAGTATTAGTATTAGTAGTAGTAGTAGTGCAGCAATAGTAATACCAGTAGTAACACTAGTAATAGTAGTAGTAGTAATAGTAGTAGTAGTAGCAGTAGTAGTAGTAGTAGTAGTAGTAGAAGTAGTAGTAGTAATAGTAGTAGTAGTAGTAGTAGTAGTAGTAGTAGTAGTAGTAGTAGTAATCTCCCTCCTCAGATCTGCCCTCCTGTGTCTCAGGGGGACAAGGCATTCCACTCCCATACCTGCAGACTTAGGAGGCCTCGACTGCGAGGCTACAGTGGTGGAGAGTGGCATAAGAGTAGATAGAGTAGAGGTAGAGTGAATTTATAGTTAACAACTAATGTTTATATTATAGAGTATTAGATATGGTTGGATGCCACATTCATTAGCGAGAGCTGGGGCTAATGACCTCCAAGTAATGGAGCCCCTAATTGACACATCAATAAACATGGGGTGGAGGTATTTTTTTGTAGTAGTAGCAGTAGTAGTAGTAGTAGTAGTAGTAGTACTAGTAGTAATAGTAGTGGAACAATAGTAATAACAATAGTAACACCAGTCGTAGTAGTAGTAGTAGTAGTAGTAGTATAGTAGCAGCAACAATAGTAGGAGCAGTAGCAGTAGTAGTAGTAGTAGTAGCAGTAGTAGTAGTATGTTGTCCTATTGCTCCGATCCCTCCTCAAGATCTCCCTGAGCGGAGGTGCCTCTGGTGTTTTGCCTCTGCTAGTTGGGGGGACCTGAGGAGGTATATTGCTTATTTTCCTTGGAATGGCTACTGCTTCCGTGTCAGAGACCCGTCTCTGTGTGCCAAGCGCATAACAGAGGTGACAGTGTCTGGCATGGAGCCGTACATTCCTCACTCTTTTTCTCGACCTAAACCTTCCTAACCTTGGTTTAACAGAACCTGTTCTCGTGCTGTACATGATAGAGAGGTGGCTCACAAAAGGTACTTGATCCTTCCATCACCAGAATCTCATGCACTTTATATTTCTCCCCGGAACCATGCCAAGTCTGTTCTCTAACTAGCCGAAAACTCGTTTATTAAAAGAAAGTGTCAAAATCTTTCAAGATCTAACTCCCCTCG
>NC_087195.1:8790251-8837751 GCF_035594125.1 Scylla paramamosain
CTCTTCTAATTGACTGTCTTCAGCCTCGCTTTCATCACCGCAATGTTACATCTCTTGCTATCTTCTAACCGCTATTTTCATGCCAACTGCTCTTCTGATCTTGGTAACTGCATGCCTCCCCTCCTCCCGCGGCCTCGCTGCACAAGACTCTTCTTTCTCTCACCCCTATTCTGTCCACCTCTCTAATGCAAGAATTAACCAGTATTCTCAATCATTCATCCTTTTCTCTGATAAACTTTAAAACTCCCTGCCTGCTTCTGTATTTCTACCTTCCTATGACTTGAACTCTTTCAAGAGAGAGGTTTCAAGACCTGTATTTTTGACTAGCGCTTTCGACTCTGTTCTAGAACTGGCACCTCAATGGCCATTTTATTTTGATGCAGTTTTTGTTGCCCTTGGCCGGTGCCCTTCCTACGTAAAAAACAAATAAAAAAATAAATGAATAAAATAAATAAATAAAAATAAATAAATAAAAATAAATAAATAAATAAATATGTAAGCATAAAATAAATATGTAAATATGTAAATAAAAATGTAAACCTTCGATAAACCGAACCAATTGAGGGGAGATGCCTGACGGTTTATCGGAAAATTCGGTTTATAAAATGGTTGAAATAGCACATCATAAACCAACTGAAGGTCCGTGTCTGCGGTGATGTGCTCGTATTTTTAAAATGGTTGGCTTCTTTTCATGTTTAAATTTTTTTTTTTTTTTACAGTAGATCTTTAGTGGTACACTGCTTAATTAAAGTACCGTAATATAAATAATAAGGTATATCAGATAAAAGTATTTTTGACTATTGATTATTGACACTCACCAAACAAGGAACGGATGCTGTGTTGCCGTGGGATGTGTTGCTGTAAGACGAAGGGGGGGAGGAAGCCAATTGACACTCATACCACCACACTACACCACACTTCACCAGATAACCAGCCACACAGTGAGCTGTGTTTGGTTAGTCCAACCCAGCACCATTGGTCAGCTTACCTGAGGGATACGCAGAGCATCACCGGCATGTTCGGTTGGCTTTCAAACTCGTCAGATAAACCGAACGTGCGGTCGGTTTATCGACAGTAGTTTGGTTGACACAAAGGAGTTGGTTTACCCGAAATTTAGTTTAATGAGGTTCGTGGTGTATGTGTATACACAAATGCATTTTAAGGCTTTGTTTACCCGTCAGTGGAGTTGAAAATGTATGAGTCTGCTCTGCGTGTAACTGTGAGGTGACGGGCAGACGATTGCATTGTCGAAGTCTTGGAGGTGCCACCTGCTCAAATTACGAATGGTTTTATCTTATTTTTTCGCAGGCTATGAAATATTACAGTATCTTGTAACAAGACATACGGTATTAAAAAGCATGCAATTTACCGATAAGCATTACACGACAACATTATTGGTGTGATTAAAAGTACTCCTGTAAAATGCTACGTGGCATCATCAAATCGAGGGAGGAGAATGGGGAGCGAGTCTGAGCGACCTTGAAAACAGCTGAGTGATGATGGCACGTAGCATTTTACAGGAGTACTTTCCTCGATTGCGGAAGACAAGTTGTAGGAGTCGCAAACATAATACATTGAGATTCCAAGCTTGGAGCGAACTACACTCATTCTCTCAGTGAGGGTGACCTTCGCCAATGGACGTTGGCAAGATCAGTAAAGAGTGGTGAATCTGGTCGAATATCACCCCTTGTGTGGCTATTACTCCGCTTATTTCACGAAGGTCTCGCTTGTAGGCTTCACATACATCAAATTTAACGTCTATAGTATGAAACCAGTTCTTCCAGCATAAGATATGGTTGTAGACAAGAGGAGAGGTATGGTGGGCAATTTTAACATACCAGGAGCCATATCGTCACTTAAACATTCCAGGAAATTCATGTAAATGCAGGACCAGTACTCATCTTCTGCTGACGTCGTGTCTACGTAGCCATTAAATCTTTCTGGTCGAAGGAGCTTCTCTTTTACTGGTGTTAGTTCTTGTGGTGTTAGTTCATCGTCCAAGCTTTCGGCAGCATAAGACTTTATTGGTTAAGTTTCAGTTTTACCCAACCAACGATTTTCTTCAGCGTGTGTAAGTAATACAATAAATGGGAAACACTCATGTGATACGAGACAATGAACCCAATGTGATTCATTGCCGGTGCTTTCAAAACAATATCACTGAACCACTAGCGTATTGCTGATATTGTTATTGTTGTTGTTGTTGTTGCTGTTGTTGTTGTTAATAATAATATTGTTGTTGTTAATAGTAATAATAATGATATTACTACTACTACTACTACTACTACTACTACTACTACTACTATTAGTGGCAGCATTTTATGTCATTAATGCTGAAGAAACTACTACAGTCGTAAATGCTGATGCAATAGTGTATTTATTTGTTTGCATTTATTTTAAAATTATTATTATTATTATTATTCTTTCAAAAGTGATATGAAAAAAGTTATAGAAAACATCCACATCTACTCTGCAATAACTGCTTCACTTATTTCATCCCTCCTTCTGTTCTCTTTTCGTTCACTTTGCTTTTTTCTAACATCCACTTTTCTTACTAAAGTGAATTTTCAGAATCATGCATCTCACTTTCGTAAATTTTGTTTTACAAGTGTATTATGTAATATCTTACACCTCATAATCAATACCGTTGTATTTTACTCATATAGAATCTGAGTGACTATTTAAACTTTTGAAAAATGCTACAGTATTGATTCATATCAATATGAATCAATGAAACACACCAGTGTAATTTTGAGACACAGCTCACAAGTGCACCTCTCTGACAGGTCCTGGAACGGGTACGGGGACGAGCTGTGTTGGGCCGCACTGTGGCTAGCTAAAGCAACTGGGGATGACCAGTTCATTGAGAAAGCCAAAGCACATTGGGAAGAGTTTGATTTGACGAAGGATAGTGTCGCTCAGTTTTCTTGGGACGACAAGAGAGCCGGAGTGTATGTGAGTATTGGTAATGGTGAAGGAAGCATTGGTGGTGGTAGTAAGGCTGGGTTTCGCCAAGAACCGTAGGCTGCCTTCTTAAAAACGAGGTTTAATGTGGTCAGAAACATGTATATAATCTTACGTTTGTATTTACTAAGTTGTGTTTGACTAGTTATGATCTACAGGAAATGAAACCATAGGATACTTACAAAGCCTCGAGTCAGAATCTCATTTGGTTAATCTATACTTTAATGAATGCTCTTATCGCGCGCGCGCGCGATGTGTGTGTGTGTGTGTGTGTGTGTGTGTTACTACTGGTACAGATACCAGATAACCATACTACTACTTCTATTACTACTACTACTACTACTACTACTACTACTACTACTACTACTACTACTACTACTGCTGCTGCTGCTGCTGCTGTTGCTGCTGCTGTTGCTGCTGCTGTTGCTGCTGATGATGCTGCTGCTGCTACTATTATTACTTCTAGTACTATTACTAAAGATACAACATAACTACTATTACTACTACTAGTACTACTAATACAGGTACTTTTACTGAAGATACTACATTACTACTACTAATGCTACTACTTCAGTCTTTTTCGTCACCACCATCACCACTTCCCTGTTCTGCCTCCTTCACCTCATCATCTTTTCCTGCTCGTATCTGCAGGCACTCTTTTACAACCTGACGAGCGACACTCAGTACCTGGATCTCCTTAATGTTTACCTGGACTGGCTGAAATCTGGCGCTACCTACACCCCTGAGGGACTTGTCCATCTGGATGCATGGGGCGCCAACAGACATGCTGCTAATGTTGCCTTTATCTCGCTATGGGTAAGATATATATATATATATATATATATATATATATATATATATATATATATATATATATATATAGAGAGAGAGAGAGAGAGAGAGAGAGAGAGAGAGAGAGAGAGAGAGAGAGAGAGAGAGAGAGAGAGAGAGAGAGAGAGAGAGAGAGAGAGAGAGAGAGAGAGAGAGAGAGAGAGAGAGAGAGAGAGAGAGAGAGAATTTTTATTTATTGCCAGTAGTGTACATTTTGGAATAAAAAAAAAAAAATAGTTGCTGCATGGATGACGGATCTCTTCCACCGCCATCCAGGCCGCCAAGCATGGGATAGATGGAAAGAAGAACAGGGAATGGGCTCGAGGACAGATTGGTCAACTATTGGGAGACAACTCGCGCTACGAGCGTTCATTCGTGGTGGGCTATGGGCAGAACCCGCCTGAGCGGCCCCACCACCGGTCTAGGTAAGGTGTGGAAGGTGTTTGGAAGTTGCAAAGTATTGTACTGTTTTCTGTTTTCTCGCTTACGATCAATTTGATGACTCTGCTGTTGCGGAGAATACTGTAATGAGTTATTAATTTTTAGGGGAAAGTCGTTTCCATCACATCAATTCGTTATAAAAAAACTCATTTCTCTTATCTCGGTTTTGACTTCTCTCAATATTCCTTATAAACCTTTGTTTCATGTTAGTTAACCAGTAGATTTAAAGAAAATTTTTTTTATGGACGACATACGTACAACCTTAGTGTTGCTATTCAGATGTTCAAGCATGAGTGGTTTCCTGGCGTGTTCTTTTTTCAATGTGGAAACTGAAGACGTAAAGAATGTGTCATGAATACATGACACATTCTTTTTAATATACATAGAACGATTATATTTGTGGTTTTATACATATAGATTACAGGCGAGTTTTTTATTATTTTAATAACAAAATCATAGAATTCTACTAAATTTGATTATTATTCCATGTACGTACAAACTAGTCATTCAGGTTGAGGAGCAAGAGATTAAAAGACTTTGCCTTGTTTCACAGTTTTACTGTTCTAAATATTGTACTAATTTTGTAATTGTAATAGTTCACTGAGAAGATTCACATCAGAAAAATGCTTCATACTGCGGTGTCCGTATCCGCTAATCAGTAATAGGAAGGACAAATGGAGGAAAGATGCGTGTGATGGGGGTTGGATCACAGCAACATCCGATCCAGTCTGCAGCAAGTTACAGTTGTTTGTTCGTCAAATTATTCTGGGTGCCTTTAGCTTCGTGACGTTTCTACATCCAAAACACTTCAACTCAACTTTGGTCCCAGCTCATTCTATCTAAGCTCATACTCATACTCAGCTCATACAGGAGGAGGCAGTAGACACCTGCCGAAACGATAATTACTCCCAGTGAGGTCTAATGCACTGTTCAGGGGGTGCTATGAACTTATCATTAAACCCAGCTGTGACCTCACTGAACGTTTCCCTTTGTGTCTCACAACACAAGGGGGCAGTCACAGCCTGCCCTCTAAAGACAGCTCTCTTCCTCCACACAAAACTGCAAGCACCTAATAACACACACACCCTTCACTCAAAAAATTTTAAAATCATCATGGCGACTCCTACACCAGCCTCGGAGTCCCCATCTGGGGAGGGGACCATAAATGTCCCCAGGTCGGACTGCCTTTCTGTCGACGACTCTAAGTGTCTTGACACCCCCTCAACTTTTTCTTCATTAACTTCTGCAACATTCGCGGTCTAAGATCTAATTTTCAATCTGTAGAACACCACCTCTCCTCTTCTAAACCTCATCTTCTTTTCCTCACTGAAACTCAGGTGTCTGAGGCAACTGACAGTAGCCCCTTTTCTGTTCTCTCCTACTTTCTCTATCCTCATTTTCGATCCAAAGCTGGATGCTGCGTTTATGTGCGCAATGACTTAACCTGCTCTCGTGCCCACGCTCTTGAATCTTCCGAGTTTTCCACCATCTGACTACGACTACAGAGTCACTCTCAAACTAAATTTATCTGTGCTGTATACCTCTCACCTAACTCCTCTGACTATAAGAAATTCTTTGACTACTTAACTTCCAAAGTGGAGCACATTTTGACTCTCCTCTCTTTTGCAGAGATCTCCATTCTTGGAGACTTCAATGTTCACCACCAGCTTTGGCTTTCCTCTCCCTTCACTGACCATCCTGGTGAACTAGTCTACAACTTTGCTATCCTCCATGACCTAGAGCAATTGGTGCAACACCCTACTCGTATTCCTGACCGTCTTGGAGATACGCCCAACATTCTTGACCTTTTCCTGACCTCTAATCCTTCTGCTTATGCTGTCACTCTTTCTTCTCCGTTGGGCTCCTCCGATCACAATTTCATCTCTGTATCTTGTCCTATCGTTCCAATCCCTCCTCAGGATCCCCCTAAGCGAAGGTGCCTCTGGCGTTTTGCCTCTGCTAGTTGGTGGGACCTGAGGAGGTATTTTGCTGATTTTCCTTGGAATGACTACTGCTTCCGTGTCAGAGACCCGTCTTTGTGTGCTGAGCGCATAACAGAGGTGATAGTATCTGGCATGGAGGCATACATTCCTCACTCTTTTTTCGTCCTAAACCTTCTAAACCTTGGTTTAACACAGCTTGTTCTCGTGCTATACATGATAGAGAGGTGGCCCACAAACGGTACTTAGCCTTCCATCACTAGAATCTCATGCACTTTATATTTCTGCCCGGAACCATGCCAAGTCTGTTCTCCAACTAGTCAAAAACTCCTTCATTAACAGAAAGTGTCAAAACCTTTCAAGATCTAACTCCCCTCGTGACTTCCGGCATCTAGCCAAAAATATCTCTAATAACATTGCTTCTTCTTCTTTCCCTCCTCTATTCAAACTAGATGACACCACTGCTATCACATCTATTTCTAAAGCTGAACTCTTCGCTCAAACCTTTGCTAAAAATGCTACCTTGGACGATTCTGGGCTTGTTCCTCCTTCTCCTCCACCCTCTGACTATTTCATGCCACCTATTAAAATTCTTCGCAATGATGTTTTCCATGCCCTTGCTGGCCTAAACCCTCGGAAGGCTTATGGACCTGATGGGGTCCCTCCCATTGTTCTCCGAAACTGTGCCTCCGTGCTTGCACCTTGCTTAATCAAACTCTTTCAGCTCTGTCTGTCAACATCTACCTTTCCTTCTTGCTGGAAGTTTGCCTACATTCAAGCTCTTCCTAAAAAGGGTGACCGTTCTAATCCCTCAAACTACCGTCCTATTGCTTTAATTTCCTGCCTATCTAAAGTTTTTTAATCTATCCTCAACAGGAAGATTCTTAAACATCTATCACTTCACAACCTTCTATCTGATCGCCAGTACAGGTTCCGTCAAGGCCGGTGATCTTCTGGCTTTCCTTACTGAGTCTTGGTCATCCTCTTTTAGAGATTTTGGTGAAACTTTTGCTGTTGCCTTAGACATATCAAAAGCTTTTGATAGAGTCTGGCATAAAGCTTTGATTTCCAAACTACCCTCCTACGGCTTCTATCCTTCTCTCTGTAACTTCATCTCAAGTTTCCTTTCTGACCGTTCTATTGCTGCTGTGGTAGACGGTCACTGTTATTCTCCTAAATCTATTAACAGTGGTGTTCCTCAGGGTTCTGTCATGTCACCCACTCTCTTCTTATTATTCCACTCCTACGCTGATGATACCACCCTGCACTTTTCCACGTCTTTTCATTGACGTCCAACCCCTCAGGAGGTAAATATTTCACGCAGGGAAGCCACAGAACGCTTGACTTCTGATCTTTCTAAAATTTCTGATTGGGGCAGAGCAAACTTGGTATTGTTCAGTGCCTCAAAAACTCCTCCAAAAATTCCTCCATCTATCAACTCGACACAATCTTCCAGACAACTAGACAACTATCCCCTCTTCTTCAATGACACTCAACAGTCCCCCTCTTCTACACTGAACATCCTTGGTCTGTCCTTCACTTATAATCTGAACTGGAAACCTCACATTTCATCTCTACCTAAAGCAGCTTCTATTAAGTTAGGCGTTCTGAGACGTCTCCGCCAGTTTCTCCAACCCCCCTCCAGCTGCTAACTCTGTACAAGGGCCTTATCCGTCCATGTATGGAGTATGCTTCACATGTTTGAGGGGGTTCCACTCATACTGCTCTTCTAGACAGGTGGAATCAAAAGCTTTTCGTCTCATCAACTCCTCTCCTCTAACTGACTGTCTTCAGCCTTTCTCTCACCGCCGCAATGTTGTATCTCTAGCTGTCTTCTACCGCTATTTTCATGCTAACTGCTCTTCTGATCTCGCTAACTGTATGGCTCCCCTCCTTCCGCGGCCTCGCTGCACAAGACATTTTTCTTTCTCTCACCCCTATTCTGTTCTCCTCTCTAACGCAAGAGTTAACCAGTATTCTCAATCATTCATCTCTTTCTCTGGTAAACTCTGGAACTCCCTATCTCCTTCTGTATTTCCACCTTCCTATGACTTGAATTCCTTCAAGAGGGAGGTTTCAAGACACTTATTCATCAATTTTTGACCACTGCTTTGACACTTTTATGGGACTGGCATTTCAGAGGACATTTTTTTTATTGTATTTTTGTTGCCCGTGGCCAGTGTCCTTCCTGCATAAAGGAAAAAAAAAAGACATAATGGTAAACATTGAGGTACATCTTGCCCTCATCACCAACAAAACAACTTAATGATTTCAGTGTTTACAGGAGTTGATTTCCTTGCCTCTCTCAGCTCTTGTCCCTTCCCACCCTCGGACTGCCATTTCGGTCTGCTCCAGCCTGGACCCAACGTACACACTCTATACGGGGCACTTGTTGGAGGACCTTCTCAGGTATGTACACACACACACACACACACACACACACACACACACACACACACACACACACACACACACACACACACACACACACACACACACATACACACACACACACACACACACACACACACACACACACACATACACACACACAGGCTAATGCACTTTATTTCTAAATTAAAACGTTATTTAAATTATTTTATTGTAAGATACCGTATTTTGGATGACTCCTTGCTTTATGATTAAGTAAAAGTTTTGGTAGATGTACATGTAAGTTTGCTGCACATTTCAAAACGAGAAGGGAATATGTAAACCAGTGGCGGTTTGAGAGCATCAACCAATGGCAGTGCTGTTATGTCTAACTCTGCATGTCCTCAGGCGATAAAACAACTGCGATTGGATTGTTAAACGAGCTCCGTTCTCTACCACATTTCTGTTCTTACCTCTCTTAAGCTTTCCTTCCACCTCGTTCAGCCTGTTTTTTTTCTCTTTCCATCTAAATAAGGTTGACTCGATTCTGCGAAAATGCTATTACATAAGTAAACACACACACACACACACACACACACACACAGAAACACACACTCTCTCTCTCTCTCTCTCTTTCTCATCCTTCGTTCTTCTGCCTCCCAGAATGGTGAGTATGAGGATGACCGGCAGGATTACGTCCGCAACGAGGTGGCCTGTGACTACAACGCCGCCTTCACTGCTGCTCTGGCTGCTCTTGTTGAGATCAGCTAGCCACCTCCCGTCACCTGACAACCCTCGCATGACCTCACTTCCATTAACCAACATGATATGATGCCTTCTTGCACAGTGGGGTTCTTTGTCTTCAGCATATCAACATGAATTACAAACATAATCACTGATACAATAAAATCCACGTTATAAAATTCTAAAGTTACGAATGAGCTAATTTTGTCCCTTGTTCTGATGTACGAATGCAAGATAAAAAAAAAAAAAAGGCAATCCATTATATGAAAAATTCAGTATAATATACCTTTTCTCTCATTCGCGAATATCTGACTTTAGAATGTTTCTTAATCCTTAATGCCTTAATCGGAATAACCTGTGTAATCCTTTCCTGCACTGACTTTTTTTAGTGCAACTTTAGAACGTTAATTAAAATGAAGCACATTTTCCCTTAGTGTGTCGTGATGCAAGGCTACAGCTTTTATTTAACGTGAACGAGTTTTTTTCTTGACCTTCCCACTGCATGTCCACATCATCCAGAACGCCCTTGCTATATATCTTTTCTGGTCTTTAATGAAATGACAATAAAATGATAATGAAAATGTTGTTTTGTTTCTTTTGATTTCTCTCTCTCTCTCTCTCTCTCTCTCTCTCTCTCTCTCTCTCTCTCTCTCTCTCTCTCTCTCTCTCTCTCTCTCTCTCTCTCTCTCTCTCTGGTTTGAGGACAAGAACTGTACTGTTGCCATGTGACTGATATTCTTCCTTCTTTCCTTCCCGCTCCCCTCCTTCGGGGGAGGAAGGGAAATGGATGACGAGCTTCGGTCGTGTATAATTTTGTGCTTGCTTATATTAGCAGGTGAAGAGCTAGGCTAGTTGGCTTATTCAAAAGTTCAGTAATTTCGTTGAATGAAAAAAAGTATTGCTTAATATAATCATGTAGACCAGTGGTTCCCAGATCCCCCTCACTATTGTGTTTATGGAAAATGACATTTTGAAATTTATATTTTTAGGGAAATAAAGACTTTTGCTCATCCAAAAAGGAGGGTTGGTATAGTGATGTTTTAATTACTTAATTTAATTTAATGTAATTTGATTTGATTTAAAGTGAAAGGGTACTGACCCCACTGATCCAGACCAATGTGTCTGACATTGTTCGTTCCGTACCCAAGACACTGATCCCACTGACCCAGATACCTGGCGTTGTTCGTTACGTATCTAAGACACTGACCCCGCTGACCCAGGCCCCTAGACACAGTGTTGTTCGTTGCGTGTCTTCCACACTTGCCTCCATATTCTCCCAATGCAAAAATAAGGTTCTGCCCAATATTATATTACGTATAAAATAAGCAGAAAAGTATTTAAAAGGTAATCTATAATTATATTTAAAAGACCAGCTTTCTCCACGAACACAAGAACTTCATGTCCCAGAGAAAGAACCCTCTCTCCAAGTATCAGCGACATCTGGAAGGTCCCATCCTCATCGCAACAACGGAAAAGATATCGATCCGGCAGCTCCACCAGACTGGGACACTCCACTAGAAAGTGTCGCACTGTGAGGGGAAGGAAGCAGTCATCACAAAATGGTTGCACTTCCCGGGACAAGAGGTAATCATGAGTGAGACGTGTGACCCGTCCGGAGACGGGGCAGTGCAGCCTCTGAGCGGCGCCCCTGCACATGGAATATGCCTCCATGGGCGGAAAGTTACACCCATCTTAGTGGTGGCAACCACATCTTCCCACCTACCCTGCCAACTGGCAAGAACTGACACCTTTATACTGGAGTATAGATCATGAAAGGGAATGGGGGTGGAAGGAGCAACCCGAGTTGCCGCCTCTTTATCCAGCCTATCGGCCTTCCCATATCCATGAACTCCCACCTGTGCAGGTACCCAACAAAATGTTATGTGATATCCTCTTCGCTGAAGCAGATGAATCCACTCTAAAACAGAAAAAAAGAAATATGGGAGGGAGAGAGGAAGCAAAATACTCCAGGGCAGACAACGCGCAACGGGAGTCACTAAAAATAGTAAAACTTAAAACCGGTAAGGTGAGAATTATTTTTATGGCAAGAATAATGGCAGATAACTCTGCTGTAAAAACAGAGGCAACTCTTGGAAGGCTGGCCCCTCGGCAGAAAGAAGGGAATATAACACTATATCCCACTCTTGCATCAGGCTTTTGAACCATCTGTGTAAACAGGAGCCAGTGTGTCGAAGTGTTTAAAAAAATAAAGCACGAGACTCGTAATGTGGTAATGTGGTAATGATGGAGGGCATATAAAACTCGGTTATGGCAGACTTGACCTGATATCCAAAAGGCTTAGGAAAACTACGGCGAACATTATATAAGGGAGAACGTGCATCATGAGAAACTGTTGTACAAGTGACAGACTCAGGAAGGCGATGGATTCGATTACTCATTACTAAAGACTGACGGCGTAGGCAGAAAACCAGCATTCACCAGTAAGCTAGGGATTCTGGATGAGCGGAACGCACCAGTTGCCAGGCGAATACCAGAGTGGTGCACCGAATCCAACACATGGAACCGAGCCTCAGTAGCAGACGAGTACATTTCACAACCTCTAATATAGAAAGAATAAGAGTTCGGTGCAAGACTAGGAGGGTCTGTCAGTCAGCGCCCCCAAAATTATGACCCAAACCCTTAGAAGTGACCGCGCCTTCATGCATGCTGCCTTAATATAATGAAGGTGGGGTACCCAACTCAGGCGACTGTCAAATATAAGCTCCAGGAAACGAGTTTCTTCCACACAAGAGATTCTTCTATCATATAGATACAAGTCTAGGTTAGGGTGAACACCACGAAAGCAGCAAAAATGCATGGCAACAGTCTTTGAAGTCGAGAAGCGAAATCCCCGAGTTTTTTGCCACTGAGAAATCTTATTCAGTGCCACCTGCAGCTTCCTCACAATCAATGACATCCGTGCTGCAGAAAAGGAGATAAATAAGTCATTGACATATAAGCAACCAAGAACTCTTTCAAGAAAGACACCAATGACACTGTTTATAGCTAAAGCAAAAAGTATGACACTAATTATATTTCCTTACGGCACGCCATCTTCAACTGGGCGTACTGCTGACAGATCGCCACCAACACGTACACGAAAAAAAAAAAAAAAACGACGAGACAAAAATTGTTGTATAAAAATGGGGAGTCGGCCACGAAGACCAAACTCAAACAAACTAAGTAAAATACCATGACGCCAGGCTGTGTCGTAAGCTTTCTCTAAACCAAAAAAGACTGTGACATGATGTTGCTTATTAGCAAATGCCTCACAAATTAAAGATTCCAAATATAATAAAACCTCAATCGTAGATCGCATTTTCCGGAAACGATACTGAACAGGAGACAGGTAATTGCCTCTCTACAAATACCGCATAAGCCTGATATTCACCATCTTTTCCAGCAACTCACAAATGCATGAAGTTAAAGAAAAGGGGCGAAAATTGATCATTAGCTGATGACCTTTTCCAGGCTTTGGAATGAGAATATTTACTGCCACACACGAAGATGGAAAACCACAGGTATTAAAAAAAAAAAAAAAAAAAATATATATATATATATATATATATATATATATATATATATATATATATATATATATATATATATATATATATATATATATATATATATATATATATAGAGGTCGAGTAAAAAGGTAAAAGTTTCAACGGACATGTGGAGCAAAAAGGGATACGGGATGTCATCAGGACCCGGAGATGAATCATGGCACTGGGACAAAGCCATGCGTATCTCAGACCGAGAAAGTGGTATATTATAAGACTCTCCCCCAGGGGAGGCAAAATTGACACCAACAGATTCCAAATGTCCATAGATGTTATTGAATCCTTTCTAGAGACACTTGCAAAGTACTCAGCAAACAGGTCGGCAACTGTCTTTAGGGTCTGCCACCTTGCCTCCATCATGGGATAAAACAGTTGGGGGAGGAACAGAGTACTTTTCAGATATTTTGCAGATTCTGTTGAAGACCTCTGTTAGTGGTGTGCAAACTTTTATGGAAGAGGCATAACTCTTCCAAGACTCCTACCGACCACTCTTTAAGGTGCGGCGAGCACGGGCACGATTTCTTCGAAAAGCCTTTAAATAGTAAACGTCCCCACGATGCCGTCGAAGGCAAGAAAAGGCGGCACGCTTTTCTTGAACAGCGGCTGTACAATCCTCATTCCACCATGGAATAGGACGTTTAGGAAACTGGCCAGAGGTCTTAGGGATGGATTGAAAAGCACCGGAGGGCAAGACATCAGTGAAATATGTTGCAGCCTCATCACAGTTTCCTATCTCAGCCACTGAGCAGGCAGGGGTGCTGAGATCTATGAATGGGTGCCAGTCTAGACGCCAACAGGGAGGACGTGACTGTGGGGCAGAATCAGTTGACTCCAATAAAATTGGAAAATGATTGCTCCCATATAGGTCTGGTAAAACTTTCCAGTTAAAATCAATAAAAAAGAAATAGAGGTACAGAGGGGGAGAGAGAGAGAGAGAGAGAGAGAGAGAGAGAGAGAGAGAGAGAGAGAGAGAGAGAGAGAGAGAGAGATCTATTGTTGTAAAACTACCAGTTTGACGTCTCCAGAGTTGAAAATCTCCAGTCACAAAAATCCTGAAAAAGAAGCAATTAAAAGACCACGATCCTTGACAGCGTCATCATTCCACAAAGGATGGCGACCATTAAAGTCTCCTAATAAAATAAGAGGAGAAGGAAGACCATTTAAAAGATTATGAAGTTCATTTCTCTCGATAGGAACACTGGGAGGCAGAGACAGACTCCACAATGAATAAAAACGATTTATAAAAATCTTAACAACAACCTACAGCAGCGAGTGATTCTGCAAGTGGATAAAACGAATATCATTGCAAATAAAGATGGTAGTGCCACCATGGTGGCCCTGACCAGGAAATGGAACGTAGAAGAAAGCACGATAAACAGGGCGACCAAAGTGAGTTGATTTTTCGAGCATTGTCTCTTGCAAACACATACAAACAGGAGAAAACCTAGAGATCAACAACCGGAGTTGCTCCCAGGAGACATAAAAATCGCGATCATTCCACTGCAGAATATTGAATTTTACTATTTTAAGGGGATTTTTAGGAAAGCCTCAGAGAAGCTTCCCTTTGCCAACCTGACTAGTTACTTTACTCGGCCAGCAAGGCTTATCTGATCCTACATTACTTGTAGGCGCAGAAACCTGAGATTGTGTAACTGGTGTGGGGATAGCGACCCGCTTACGAGTCTCCGAAACTCCTGAAGAGACCGGAGGAGGAGCATTCTTTGACAAAGACGTATCGGTATTGCTCTTGGAGGAGGACTTATTTGGATGACGGGCAGAGAACCCTCTATATCCATATCAGAATTGGATGAATCACTTTGATTACATTTGGCCCAGGGACATCTAACGCTATCACAGGGATTTTCCTTGGGGGGGGGGACGCCTGTTGAGTCTAAGGATTCAGCAGACCCACGCGAACGTTTCTGGCAACACTGAGGAGGAAGCGTGGGGAGCTTAAAAGTGGCGGCTTAAAAGTCTTGGAAATCGTTCGTAGTTGGGAATCCATGGGAGCATGGACTTCGACGATACTTACTTTTGTATTAGGAGTCTGTGATGTAGCTGGCGAAGATGCAATGGAGGGCTGCGCTGAAGATATGGTGAAGGGGTTGGTTGAAGATGTAGAGGAGGTGACACTTTCTAAAACAGAAAACCTGTTGCTGACGGTAACTGAAGGAGCGACATTCTCACATGAACGGGAAGAAACAATTGATGGTTAACAAAGGCGGGAAGGTGTTGCGGCATTATTAGCTATGGTAGAGGTAGAAGAACTAGAGTGGAGGGAGGAGGCCTAGCACTACCAAGACTAATGAAATGAGAATTAGCCAGTTGAAGGATGTCCTGCTGAAGGACCTCCGTACCTCCTACACTGTAGAGAGCGTAGTGGATGAGCTCCCCTGCAGAAGAAGAAATAAGGGTTTGATTCGCGTTCAGGAGTAGGGTGGGATTCAAAGCCAGAGCAGTGACCAGACCGGGGAGGACTTGTACAGTTGTTCCTCCCATGACCGAACTCGTAACACCGGTAACATTGCAATGAACGATGAATGAAAGCCTTTACTGGGAAAGAGAGAGGACGGATCTTAACGGTTAGGGAGAAAAGAACCATAGAATGTGAGCATTAACATTTTTTTTTTTTTTATGTAGGAAGGACACTGGCCAAGGGCAACAAAAATCTAGTAAAAAAAAATGCCCACTGAAATGCCAGTCCCATAAAACGGTCAAAGCAGTGGTCAAAAATTGATGAATAAGTGTCTTGAAACCTCCTTCTTGAAGGAATTCAAGTCATAGGAAGGTGGAAATACAAAAGCAGGCGGGGAGTTCCAGAGTTTACCAGAGAAAGAGATGAATGATTGAGAATACTGGTTAACTCTTGCGTTAGAGAGGAGGACAGAATAGGGGTGAGAGAAAGAAGAAAGTCTTGTGCAGCGAGGCCGCAGAAGGAGGGGAGGCATGCAGTTAGCAAGATCAGAAGAGCAGTTAGCATGAAAATAGCGGTAGAAGACAGCTAGATATGCAACATTGCGGCGGTGAGAGAGAGGCTGAAGACAGTCAGTTAGAGGAGAAGAGTTGATGAGACGAAAAGCTCTTGATTCCACCCTGTCTAGAAGAGCAGTATGAGTGGAACCCCCCACAGACATGTGAAACATACTCCATACATGGACGGATAAGGCCCTTGTACAGAGTTAGCAGCTGGGGGGGTGAGAAAAACTGGCAGAGATGTCTCAGAACACCTAACTTCATAGAAGCTGTTTTAGCTAGAGATGAGATGTGAAGTTTCCAGTTCAGATTATAAGTAAAGGACAGACCGAGGATGTTCAGTGTAGAAGAGGGGGACAGTTGAGTGTCATTGAAGAAGAGGGGATAGTTGTCTGGAAGGTTGTGTCGAGTTGATAGATGGAGGAATTGAGTTTTTGAGGCATTGAACAATACCAAATTTGCTCTGCCCCAATCAGAAATTTTAGAAAGATCAGAAATCAGGCGTTCTGTGGCTTCCCTGCATATGTTTACCTCTTGAAGGGTTGGACGTCCATTAAAAGACGTGGAAAAGTGCAGGGTGGTATCATCAGCGAAGGAGTGGATAGGACCAGAAGTTTGGTTTAGAAGATCATTAATGAATAATAAGAAGAGAGTGGGTGACAGGACAGAATCCTGTTAATAGAACACCACTGTTAATAGATTTAGGAGAAGAACAGTGACCGTCTACCACAGCAGTAATAGAACGGTCAGAAAGGAAACTTGAGATGAAGTTACAGAGAGAAGGATAGAAACCGTAGGAGGGTACTTTGGAAATCAAAGCTTTGTGCCAGACTCTATCAAAAGCTTTTGATATGTCCAAGGCAACAGCAAAATTTTCACCAAAATCTCTAAAAGAGGATGACCAAGACTCAGTAAGGAAAGCCAGAAGATCACCAGTAGAGCGGCCTTGATGGAACCCATACTGGCAACCAGATAGAAGGTTGTGAAGTGATAGATGTTTAAGAATCTTCCTGTTGAGGATAGATTCAAAACTTTAGATAAGCAGGAAATTAAAGCAATAGGACGGTAGTTTGAGGGATTAGAGCGGTCACCCTATTTAGAAACAGGTTGAATGTAGGCAAACTTCTAGCAAGAAGGAAAGGTAGATGTTGACAGACAGAGCTGAAAGAGTTTGACTAGGCAAGGTGCAAGCACGGAAGCACAGTTTCGGAGAACAATAGGAGGAACTCCATCAGGTCCATAAGCCTTCCGAGGGTTTAGGTGAGCGAGGGCATGGAAAACATCATTGCGAAGAATTTTAATACGTGGCATGAAGTAGTCAGAGGGTGGAGGAGAGGGAGGAACAAGCTCAGAATCGTCCAAGGTAGAATTTTTAGCAAAAGTTTGAGCAAAGAGTTCAGCTTTAGAAATAGATGTGATAGCAGTGATGCCATCTGGTTGAAATAGAGGAGGGAAAGAAGAAGAAGCAAACTTATTGGAGATGTTTTTGGCTAGATGCCAGAAATCACGAGGGGACTTAGATCTTGAAAGGTTTTGACATTTTCTGTTAATGAAGGAGTTTTTGGCTAGTTGGAGAACAGACTGGTGATGGAAGGCTTAAGTACCTTTTGTGGGCCACCTCTCTATCATGTATAGCACGAGAACAAGCTGTGTTAAACCAAGATTTAGAAGGTTTAGGACGAGAAAAAGAGTGAGGAATGTACGCCTCCATGCCAGACACTATCACCTCTGTTATGCGCTCAGCACACAAAGACGGGTCTCTGACACGGAAGCAGTAGTCATTCCAAGGAAAATCAGCAAAATACCTCCTCAGGTCCCCCCAATTAGCAGAGGCAAAACGCAAGAGGCACCTTCGTTTAGGGGGATCCTGAGGAGGGATTGGAGTGATAGGACAAGATAAAGATATGAGATTGTGATCGGAGGAGCCCAACAGAGAAGAAAGGGTGACAGCATAAGCAGAAGGATTAGAGGTCAGGAAAAGGTCAAGAATGTTGGGCGTATCTCCAAGACGGTAAGGAATACGAGTAGGGTGTTGCACCAATTGCTCTAGGTCATGGAGGATAGCAAAGTTGTAGGCTAGTTCACCAGGATGGTCAGTGAAGGGAGAGGAAAGCCAAAGCTGGTGGTGAATGGAGATCTCTGCAAAAGGGAAGAGGGTCAGAATGTGCTCCACTTTGGAAGTTAAGTAGTTAAACAATTTCTTATAGTCAGAGGAGTTAGATGAGAGGCATACAGCACAGATAAATTTAGTATGAGAGTGACTCTGTAGTCGTAGCCAGATGGTGGAAAACTCGGAAGATTCAAGAGCATGGGCACGAGAGCAGGTTAAGTCATTGCGCACATACATGCAGCATCTAGCTTTGGATCGAAAATGAGGATAGAAAAAGTAGGAGAGAACAGAAAAGGGGCTACAGTCAGTTCCCTCAGACACCTGAGTTTCAGTGAGGAAAAGAAGTTGAGGTTTAGAAGAGGAGAGGTGGTGTTCTACAGATTGAAAATTAGATCTTAGACCGCGAATGTTGCAGAAGTTAATGAAGAAAAAGTTGAGGGGGGTGTCAAGACACTTACGGTCGTCGACAGAAAGGCAGTCCGACCTGGGGACATTTATGGTCCCCTCCCCAGATGGGGACTCCGAGGCTGGTGTAGGAGTCGCTATGATCATTTAAAAATTTTTGAGTGAAGGGTGTGTGTGTTATTAGCTGCTTGTAGTTTTGTGTGGAGGAAGAGAGTTGTCTTTAGAGGGCAGGCTGTGACTGCCTCCTTGTGTTGTGAGACACAAAGGGAAACGTTCAGTGAGGTCACAGCTGGGTTTAATGATAAGTTCACAGCACCCCCTGAACAGTGCTTTAGACCTCACTGGGAGTAATTATCGTTTCGGCAGGTGTCTACTGCCTCCTCCTTACCATTGGCCACTCGTTGAATATTATTTGGTCATAACTGAAGGATGTCATCTTCTGAGAGTTCGTACAGGTCCTGGTTGTAAAAAAATGTCCTTTACAATAATTGAATGTTCGGTGTGGATTGATAGATTCAGAGTCCATCAGAATGTCATGGTGGATGGAGGAACATCATCGCCTGTGTTAAATCTTTAGCTGGGATCAAAACACACTTGCAATATTTCTTGATGTTATCTGTAGGAAGTAGTCCACTCTCCCTTTCTAGATACTTGGCAGCGTCAATAAAGTTTCTTTGACTTTCCCTGTAACATACTATAAACCAGTAAGGCGTAGTTGGGTGGCGATTTTTGCGCGCTCGTTCTTCAGCATCATCAAAGTCGTTAGGACAATAATGATTCTCGCTGTTAGCTACATTGCTTGATCGAATGACCTCAGCAAATTAAGTTGTTTTCTCCAAGACGCAGATAATTTATTGGCTCAAGGGCAGCTTTAGCAGTAACGTCTGAAGTAAATGTTATGTAACACCGATTGAAGAGACAATCTCCATTATATTTGAAACGGATACGGAGAACTGTTCCGAAAGGCTTGAGAACTGAGTGAATAGCGCGGTATGACATGGAGGCATAGACATTACTGATCATGAGAGTGACGAGATAGGACTCAACAACTGACCCGAGGAATCTTTCAGCTTGGGAAATAACAGCTCCTGCTTGCACAACACCATCACTACCAGAGGGTGGTGTCTCGAGGGCATGGTCGACCGACCCTAGATTACCAGAGGAAATTTTAATATTTACTTATATGGATACTGTAAAAATAAATTGGCTCCAGGGACCAAAGGAGACCGCCTACTGGGACAACGAAGGGAGCGAGTTCTGGTCGCTGCGAACGGGGTACCTTGTCCCCATGGAGGCCACTCGTTTTAAAAGGTGGCCCCTCATGATTCAAAAGTTTGTCCACGATGGAGCTAACCCACCTTCCCACAACATATCCCGGCTGTTCCTTCCTCTCCTCCACCCTCCGACTACTTCATGCTACCTATTAAGATTCTTCGCAGTGATGTTTTCCATGCTATCGCTGGCCTTAAACCCCGGAAGGCTTATGGACCTAATGGGGTCCCTCCTGTTGTTCTCCGAAACTCCAAAACCTTATCTAGTCAAACTCTCCCAACTCTGTCTATCAACATCAACCTTTCCTTCTTGCTGGAAATTTGCCTACATTCAGCCTGCTCCTAATAAGAGTGACCTTTCTAATCCCTCAGACTACCGTCTTATTGCTTTAATTTCCTGCCTCTCTAAAGTTTTAAATCTATTCTCGAAAAGGTTCTTAAACATCTATCACTTCACAATCTTCTGTCTCATCGCCAGTATGTGTTCCATTGAGGACTCTCTACTAGTGATCTGGCTTTCCTTACTGAGTCTTGGTCATCCTCTTTTAGGGATTTTGATGAAACTTTCGTTGTTGCCTTAGACTTATCAAAGCCTTTTGATGGAGTCTGGCACAAAGCTTTGATTTCCAAACTACCCTCCTACAGCTTCTATCCTTCTTCTTGCAACTTCATCTCAATTTTTCTTTCTGGCCGTTCTACTGCTGCTTTTTATTTTATTGGATTTTTGTTGCCCTTTGTCGGTGCCCCTCCTAAATAATAATAATAATAATAATAATAATAATAATAATAATAATAATAATAATAATAATAATAATAATAATAACAATAATAATAATAATAATAATGATAAAAAGTTATCCACTCTTCTTCAGTAACACTCAACTGGCTCTCTCTTTTACACTGAACATCCTCAGTCTATCCATTACTTATATTCTAAAACGGAAATATTACATCTCATGTCTACCTAAAAGGGTTTCTATGAATTCGTCTCCATCATCACCCTCCTCAGCTCTTAACTCTGTACATGGGCATTATCCGTCCGTGTATGGAGTGTGCTTCACATGTATGGGGGAGGGGGGATCCAATCATACCACGCTTTTAGACAGGGCGGAATCAAAACCATTCGTGTTATCAATTCCTTTTTCTTCTAACTGATTGTTTTCAGCCTCTCTCTCATTGTCGCAATGTTGCATCTCTTGCTATCTTCTACTGCTATTTTCAGGTTAACTGCTCTTCTGATTTTGCTGATCTTCTGCAAGACTTTCTTCTTTCTCATATCTATTCTGTCCACCTCCCTAATGTAAGAATTAACCAGTATTTGCAATCATTCATCCCTTTCTCATTTGAACTCTGGAATTCCCTACCTGCTTCTGTATTTGTTTTCTTATTACATGGACTATTTCAAGAGAGAGGTTTCAAGACACTCATCCTCTGTTATCTGGTCCTTCTAGCTGATAACGCATGGGCCTTTTCTTTTCTTTTATTGATTTGCTTATTTTTTTTAGCTGTTTTTAGCCTGTGATCTTTTAATATATATATATATATATATATATATATATATATATATATATATATATATATATATATATATATATATATATATATATATATATATATATATATATATATATATATATATATATATATATATATATATATATATATATATATATATATATATATATATATATATATATATATATTGTTGCGTGCAGCAATGTAAAATGAAAAGAAGAAATAAGAACTAATGAAGGAAGGAGAAAAGAAAAAAAAAAGAAAGACAGGCTGAGGATGAGAATTTTAAGCCTCTGATGGGCAGCCTAGCCTGCAGTAAATTAGTAAAACATTTACCTGCACAGTCACTCATATTTCCCAGGCAATTTTTCTTACTTCCTTTTGTTCATTCAATCTGAGTCTCACCCGACATTTAGTAGAAAAGTTGCTCTTGACGACCCCATAGTTCAGTCATCAGAATTTTCAGAAGAAAAATGTTATATTCATGTAAGGCGAGACGGTGGGGTGCACCCCCGGTCCCCCTCCTCCCCTCCTGGATGAGTCATACCCTTGTGACCATGAGTGTTCGAGCCATTCCCATGGTTTCCAGTCATCCAGTCAGTCACCATCCAGCTACCACAAGACATAGACATATAAAGGCAGACAGCGTTGTTTGCAGGAGACCGGGAGGGTTTTACAGTTAGACAGGCCTGTTACTCTAAGGGGATAATTAAGTAATTACTGGCTGTATGTCCCGGCCTGTATGGGTAGTGTAGTGGTCTCCATATCAGCCTGCCTAAGAGTGTAGGTAGTTGGAACGCACTCGCTACATAATCGGACGTGATTACCCTCCTGTTTGTCTTCGTGGGCAGTTTGTTTGTGTTCAGTGTGTTTTGTCAAATGCTTCTGCTTGTCAAGGCTCTGGTAGAGTGCTTGACCTCAGAGGAATTAAGTGTGTAGCTTTGTAGTGAGTGTCACTCCTTCCTCAGGCCCTGACAATGCCTGCTGTCCAGGAAGTGGTGAGTGACACTACTCGGCTGGAAGTTACAATACATTGTTGGACAGTGAGTGGATTCGTTTAATGTTTTGAGGGCGGTACTCCAGTGAGATACTATACCTCGACCTCTCAAGAGTGTGTGTCCTTCCTTGTAACTGTTTCTTCCTTTAATGTGGCTGGTTATTCTTTCCCAGCTGTTGGAGTTAGTAGGTGGTGGACTATTTCCTTGTCTGATTGTGGGAGAAACCGAGTGGCGATCTCATGTGTGTGTAACCTGGTTTTATGACCGTCTGGTACCGGATCCAAGAGTCAAAAGAGGGCTTTGTAACACATACTAAATCCTCCACCCAGTAATGTAGGTTGTTGCTTGGCGGAAGCTAGTGCATTTGAGGCAGCTTTGGGAAGGGCAGGGATTTGTGGTCATAACAATTATAGTATAAATATATATATATATATATATATATATATATATATATATATATATATATATATATATATATATATATATATATATATATATATATATATATATATGTATATATATATGGACAGATTGCATATGCAGATTATTATCAATAAAGGTGAAATACTTAGTGTAGGTAGAAGAAACTCTCACAATTTGTACACAATACAGATCGAAGCTCTGGTAAGTTCAGGAAACGAAAACGATTTATACGAGTTATAGTTGACTGTGATCTCTGTCTGAGGAAAAAGCGCGCAGAAGCCAGAAATAAATCTTATTGGGTATTACAATTAATTTTTAAGTTAAAAGCCGAGTTCCTGAAGAAATATCAAAATTATATTTAGCACTGGTCAGACGTTATCTACATTTTGCTCTGCAATTCTGGTCTCCATATTACAGGAAAGATATAGGTTTATTAGAATCAGTACAAAGGAAAATGACTAAAAGGATACAGAGTGCGAGGGGTATTCATTACGAAAGGAGACTCGAAGTTTTAAATTTACATTCCTTAGAAAGACGAAGGTTAAGTGGGGGCCTGATAGAGGTCTTTAAGTGGTATAGGAGATACAACAAGATATAGGAGATACAAGAAGAGGATGTAACTGGTTCAAGCTTGAAAAAAAGTTATATTAAGTATAAATAGGAAGGATTGGTTCCTAAATAGAGATAGATGAGTGAAATGGATCGAGTAATTAGTTTGTTAGTACTTAGTTATTAGGGAGCTTAAAAAAAAAAAAACAAACAACTTTATGGATGGTTATGATAGGTGGAAATAGATAAGCATGTTTTATAGAGGGACTGCCACGTGTAAGCCTGATAGCTTTTTGAAGCCTTCCTTATTTTCTTATACTTTTATGTAATTCATACGGGAGGGGCGTTACAATCTAAGGGAGTTGCTCACTTGGACTTTTGAAAAATACTTCTAATTATATTCACGTGTGTGGTGTCTCAAGAAATATAAATATCCTGTGTTTTGACCGACAAATCAGCTAGGCATTATCCCTGTTGGTATCCTTCACCTTTGAGGTCTCATCACACAAAGTCGAAACATAACAGCGCTTAACTTTGCTCAGCCTTGCAAGAATGACTTCCGCATCCGTGTCAACTGCAACTGAAAACAAGAACATAACAGTACTTTTTAAACCATAAAGCTGAATACAATAATATTTAATTATTCTATGCCTCAAAAAAAACATTCCTTCCATCTATTGATTCAATCTAATCTTCCAAACAGAAATCCCTCTTCCTCAATGACATTTAACTGTCCCCCTCTCCTATCGTGAACATGTTGGTCTGTTCCTTACTAATCTAATCTGGAAACTTTACATCTCATTTCTTGTTAAACACGGTTTCTATCAAGTGAGAGATCCTGAGCCGTCTATGCCAGTTTTTTTTTTTTTTTTCAGCCATTTTACTCGGCACAGCTCTTCTCTGCTGTATTTCCTCCTGCCTATGGCTTAAGCTTTTTCCAGAGGTATGTTTCAAGATAGTTTGACAAATTTAGACTCGGAAAAGGAATAGGAAAATAATGTTTCTCAAGTAAAGTGTAGACAACTAGAATAATAGCTCAATAACTAAGTTATTAAGGGGCTTTAAAAGAAGACTAGACATTTATGGATAAGGATGATAGATGGATATAGGATATTTCATACGAGGACTTCCACATGCAGGCCTAATGATTTCTTGCAGTTTCTCTTATTTTATGTTCTTATGTGTATTTCCTGGTAACGCAACAGATGTGTGTTCCATGGTGAGGTTCGATAAGGCGAAACACTGATGTAAACACACACACACACACACACACACACACACACTGAATGTTTTATTTTATGACGATTGGTTGAATATCACCCAGACCCAGTTTTGTTTGTACGAGTTGCCGCATAATGAGGTCATGTTCGTGAATTTATTGTGAGGTGCTGGCCATTAATCAATCGCCTTAGTGCCCCGTCCGCCCACCACAGCCACAGTCACTCATCACTTCGGTTACCCTAGATGAAATACGCAAGTCATGAAACACTAACATTCTTGCTGTTTTTTTATTGTAACAATATCTGTTTTCTTTCCTTTTCTTTCTTAACTCTCATTGGTTTACTCTTGAAAGCTGTCTGTTTAATAATAACTTCCCTATCAACTCAACTCCGCCTCCTGTCCTATCCTAACGCCTCATTGGCTCCTTCATGGGTGGGACAGATTTCCCTCCCTTACTTTCCATATCTCTACCTCTTCACTCTTTCATTGAAGACATAGTGTTTTCTTGCTTGCCATGATCACAGAAGTTTCCATTACTGCCACCCCATAAAACTTTCGTTCTAGATATGAGAAAAATGGCGTGAAACACAGGCATTCTTTCTGCACACTGTACTCACACCTCACATCAATACGTCGATCAATGACATTTGACTTAATAAAGTGTTGAGATACATGTTTAGAGCACAAATAAAGACAATTGACAACAAAGGGAGTGACGAAGTACTCACATTTCAAACTTTTATTGCTTCAAGTTGTATCTCTGCCGAGGATCACTTATATATAATAACAATTGTTATATCTGTTGTTACACTACTTTGTTGCAGATCTGTTTGTCAGGGGAAAGGATCTCCGATAGGGATACTTTCTCAAATGAGGAAGTGATACAATAGTACAAAAGTAAGAACGAATAAAAGAAATGGTGGCTTAATTAAAAACAACGCTCCTTCATATAATTTACAAGAAAGTGTGTGTGTGTGTGTGTGTGTGTGTGTGTGTGTGTGTGTGTGTGTGTGTGTGTGTGTGTGTGTGCTGTCTTTTTATCATTGATGTCTTTGTTTGCACATTAAATCTTCATTCACACCAATAAACATACTCTGACTTTAATAATGGTGAAATGAAACCATATTCTCCACCCAAATGTAGTTATCTGTAGACCCTTCGTGTCGCTCTCGAAGTAAGGCGATGAGCAGCAAGTGCCAGAATGAAGTAACTCCCGCCTAGCAGCCAGCGAGCCAATGATGGAACGCGCTGCGCTTCACTTGACACAACTGATGGCAGCCTGCCTCCCTCTCACCTCACAACCACAGACACTCATGCATCCTCCACCAGCTCACCAACACTGAATGACACTCTGCCTTTCTTTTACGCCAATACGCAAGATTTCACCATTATGGCGGACAACAAGAGCCAGAACCCTCTAGGGGAAGGAAAAGTGTGCGTAATCCTGCAGAGTGGAAGAAAAACTTAGCTAAAAGACGAAGGAATATGGGAGAAGCATATGTGAGCAGCTCTACAGGCCGCCACGTACAGGCGTGAGTAATGGGACCTCCCTGTGCTGATGGCTGCTATAACAAAATTACATTGCCGATAGCCACAGGGAATTTTGGGCCATCGGTAATTTTGCACTACAGAATTCCTACATACAGAAGCTATTTTTCTACCGTTTATCATTGTCCCCTGTTATTAGGTGGTCATCCATTAGCCCTTCAGAATGCTATGATTTCACTAAATACTAAACCACATGCAACAACAAAAATTTAAAAGTCACGCCCTACTTCCTATCTCAATTAATTCAGGAGATATTGCATTCTGAATGTTGTAAAACTTTGATCGCTTTTTTCTCCGTTTTTTTTCATTTCTGGCGCTTACGTTACTCTAGCTCTAGGCGCCTCAATTATATATATATATATATATATATATATATATATATATATATATATATATATATATATATATATATATATATATATATATATATATATATATATATATATATATATATATATATATATAATTTTTCTTTTTATCTAGAAGGAACACTTGCCAAGGGCAACAAAAATCCAATAAAAAAAAAAAAAGCCCCCTGAGATGTCAGTCCCAGAAAAGGGTCGAAAGCGGTAGTCAAAAATTGAAGGATAAATGTCTTGAAACCTCCTTCTTGAAGGAATTCAAGTCATAGGTAGGTGGAAATACAGAAGCAGGCAGGGAGTTCCAGAGTTTACCAGAGAAAGGGATGAATGATTGAGAATACTGGTTAACTCTTGCATTAGAGAGGTGGACAGAATAGGGGGTGAGAGAAAGAAGAAAGTCTTGTCCAGCGAGGCCGCATGAGGAGGGGAGGCATGCAGTTAGCAAGATCAGAAGAGCAGTTAGCATGAAAAATCAATCATAAATTTCAGAAAGATCAGAGGTAAGGCGTTCTGTGGCTTCCCTGCATGAAATGTTTATTTCCTGAAGGGTCGGACGTCTATGAAAAGCCGTGGAAAAGTGCAGGGTGGTATCATCAGTGCAGGAATGGATAGGACAAGAAGTTTGGTTTAGAAAGTCATTGATGAATAATAAGAAGAGAGCGGGTGACAGGACAGAACCTTGAGGAACACCACTGTTAACAGATTTAGGAGAAGAACAGTGACCGTAGGAGGTTAGTTTGGAAATCAAAGCTTTGTGCCAGACTCTATCAAAAGCTGTTGATATGTCCACGGCAACAGCAAAAGTTTCACCAAAATCTCTAAAAGAGGATGACCAAAACTCAGTAAGGAAAACCAGAAGATCAACAGTAGAGCGGCCTTAAAGGAACCTGTACTGGCGATCAGATAGAAGGTTGTGAAGTGATAGATGTTTAAGAATCTTCCTGTTGAGGATAGATTAAAAAACTTTAGATAGGCAGGAAAATTAAAGGAATAGGACGTTAGTTTGAGGGATTAGAACGGTCATCCATTTTAGGAACAGGCTGAATGTAGGCAAACTTCCAGCAAGAAGGAAAGGTAGATGTTGACAGACAGAGCTGAAAGAGTTTGACTAGCCAAGGTGCAAGCACAGTGGCACAGTTTCGGAGAACAATAAGAGGGACCCCATCAGGTTCATAAACCTTCCGAGGGTTTAGGCCAGTGAGGGCATGGAAAACATCGCTGTGAAGAATTTTAATAGGTAATATGAAGTATTCAGAGGATGGAGGAGAGGAAGGAACAAGCCCAGAATCGTCCAAGGTAGAGCTATTAGCAAAGATTTGAGCTAGTTCAGCTTTAGAAATAGATGTGATAGCAGTGGTTCCATCTGATTGAAATAAAGGAGGGAAAGAAGAAGAAGGAAAGTTATAGGAGATATTTTTGGCTAGATGCCAGAAGGTTTGGAAGGTTTAGGTCGAGAAAGAGTGTGGAATGTACGCCTCCATGCCAGACACTGTCACCTCTGTTACGCGCTCGGCACACAAAAACGGGTCTCTGACACGGAAGAAGTAGTCATTCCAAGGAAAATCAGCAAAATATCTCCTCAGGTCCCCGCAAGTAGCAGAGGCAAAACGCCAGAGGCACCTTCGGTTAGTTAGGGGGATCTTGATGAGGGATTGAAGCGATAGGACAAGATACAGATACGAGATTGTGAACGGAGGAGCCCAACGGAAAAGAGAGGGTGACAGCATAAGCAGAAGGATTAGAGGTCAGAAAAAGGTCAAGAATGTTGAGCGTATGTCCAAGACGGTTAGGAATACGAATAGGGTGTTGCACCAATTGCTCCAGGTCATGGAAGATAGCAAAGTTGAAGGCTAGTTCACCAGGATGGTCAGTGAAGGGAGAGGAAAGCCAAAGCTGGTGGTGAACATTGAAGTCTCCAAGAATGGAGATCTCTGCAAAAGGGAAAAAGGTCAGAATGTGCTCCACTTTGGAAGGTAAGTAGTCAAAGAATTTCTTATAGTGGGCAAGAGAGCAGGTTAAGTCGTTGCGCACATAAACGCAATATCCAGGTTTGGATCGAAAATGAGGATAGATAAAGTAGGAGGGAACAGAAAAGGGGCTACTGTCAGCTGCCTCAGACACCTGAGTTTCAGTGACGAAAAGAAGATGAGATTTAGAAGAGGAGAGGTGGTGTTTTACAGATTGAAAATTAGATCTTAGACCACGAATGTTGCAGAAGTTAATGAAGAAAAAGTTGAGGGAGGTGTCAAGACAGGGTCGTCATCGGAAGGGCAGTCCGACCTGGGGACATTTGTGGTCCCCTCCCCAGATGGGGACTCCGAGGCTGGTGTAGGAGTCGCCATGAGTTTTGAAATTTAGAGTGAAGGGTGTGTGTTATTAGGTGCTTGTAGTTTTGTGTGGAGGAAGAGAGTTGCCTTTAGAGGGCAGGCTGTGACTGCCCCCTTGTGTTGTAAGACACAAAGGGAAACGTTCAGTGAGGTCACAGCTGGATTTAATGATAAGTTCACAGTACCCCTGTTCCAGTGCTTTAGACCTCACTGGGAGTAATTATCGTTTCGGTAGGTGCCTGCTGCCTCCTCCCTGAATATATATATATATATATATATATATATATATATATATATATATATATATATATATATATATATATATATATATATATATATATATATATATATATATATATATATATATGGTGCCTTAAGAAGCAGGGAGAGGAGAGCGCAAGGTGTTGCCCATCACCCGGCCGGCCACCCCCGTTCTCCCTTCTACCCTCCCCTCTCCCCAATCATGTGATCAAGCCCCACGCGTCTCCTTCTCATGGCGCGGCGTTCCCACGAGCTAGCGGTGGCCAGATATCATAGGAGACAGAGGTACTCAAAGAGCTAGTAGTGTGAATATTTATAATTAAGTTATTATTAGGGGGAATACTCGTAATTACACACTTCACACGTTGACTATTACTTTAACTTCTACGGTTGGCATCGTTTGTGCTGCTCTCCTGGTGCTTAAGGCAAGTGTGTTTACCTTTGGGGCCCCAACTTGTTCAGCCTGCTGGCGTCCATCTTGGGAGCGCACGTCACCCCTCCCTTTGTCAGTTTAGCGTCTTGTGGAGCTTCTGTGTGTCTTCATTGTTTAAATGTGACTGGCCTCTGTTGTGTGTTACTGTCTGTGTCTGAAGTCTGTGTCTGTGTTCGAACACACAGCCCCACAAATAATGTCCAGAGTCATCGTATCAGCCCCTATATATATATATATATATATATATATATATATATATATATATATATATATATATATATATATATATATATATATATATATATATATATAGTATAGGGGGGAATCTCTCAGACAGAAGGAATGTCTGAGGAGATAAGACTTAAATTGCAGATGAGGAAAATGGAGATGGAGGAGGCTAGAGAGGCTAAGAGAATGGAGGCCGAGAGGGAGAGAGAGAGAACTGAGAAGGCTTGAGCTGGAGGCTGAAACTGAGGCAAGGAGGTTGAAGGTTGAGGAGATTAGGGAAGCCAGGAGGCTAGAGGCTGAGAAGGCGAGGATGTATGAGGCAGAGAGAGAGGAGAAAGCGAGGATGTATGAGGAGAAGGCGGGGTTACATGAGACGGAGAAAGAGACGAGAATGTATGAGAGGGAAGAGAGACAGAAGATATACGAATTGGAGAAGACCCAGATAGTGGTTAATTCTCCTCATGGTATTCGGAGAGAAGAGGTAGTGAAGGAAGATACGGTGGAGAGCCATATGGTGAGAAGCTTGAAGCTCTTATCAGAATATGATGAAAAGGTGACAGAGTGGTTTAGTACGTTTGAAAAGAAAGCAGCAGAGTTTGATTTGCCTCGGGAAAGTTGGTTTGGCCTTGTTACTAACATGTCGAAGGGCGAGACGTTAGAAGTTTGTAGTAGAATGTCAGTGGATGACCTAGAGGATTATGATGTATATAAATAAAACTGACATTCTTATAGCCTACGAGCTACGGCCAGAGGATTATCGATATCAGTTTAGAGGGCTAAGGAACAACCCGTAGATTCTTATCTCGAGTGTGCTCGCTACCTCGAAGAGGTTTTTAAAAAGTGGATTGCTAGTGAGCAGGCCACTTCCTTTCGTGAAATGAAGGAGTTGATGGTCATGGAGCAGTTTATTAATATGTCTGAGAAAGAGATTGTCCCACTGCTCTGGGAGAAGAGATTTAAGACCTTGAAGGAGGCGTCTCCGTGGGCAGATGATCATGTCTTGGCACACCGTTCTGTCTGGCTGGACAAGTGGGGTGTTTAGCGCGGTCAGTGACAGGTTTCCGAGAGACGCGGCTGGCGCCGGCCCAGCGGCACTTACCAGTCATAGCAGTGGCGGTGGAAGTAGGCTTAGAACGACAAATCTCGTTGGTAATAAGTTTCCACCCACTCCCTAAAGGAGATAGACTGGGATCCTGATGTATAGCACTCCCAGGTTTAGTATTCCCAAGCTTGTGACAGCCAAGACTCCTAAATCCCCGCAGAAGTCTGTGACCTTGATTGTATTACACGACTGAGACTTTGAGAGTGGGGATGTCCGGTCTGTGTTTGGTAATATCAACGGAAAGGCAGCACTATCTGCCTCCCTGAGGTCTGGTTTAGACTGGTGCCGGACGTTTTTGTGCGAGGGCACTGTCGTGATTGCTGGGGTTGAATGTCCCGTGACTGTATTGTGTGATACAGCGGCTCAACAATCTTTATGTAGGAATGTTACAGGGAGGCGGGCAGCCTCTGATGAAGCTGTACTGTGCCGTGGGATCGTCGCAGTAGAAAAGTTCGGAGATGAAACTTATGTGCCCGCTAGTGACCGTGGCATTAGCAGAGAACCTGCCAGTGTCGGGTGTCGATTTCCACTTGGGAAATGATCTGGAGAATTTGGGTACAGCCCCCGTCTGCGGACACAGTCCCAGACGTGGAGGCTGCTGAGCGTTCGGACTCGGTGAGTGTTTTGACTAGCACTAAGGCGGCGCGGATGATCCTGGACCAGGCGCCCGCGTCCTCTGTGACTTCTGGGCTCGACTGCAACAAGGTAGGACCACCACGAGAGGAATACAGAGTAGGTGTTGATAAGGTAGTTGGGACAGAATGCCCAGAGGCCTGTCTTGCTGCTGGCAAGGGTTTTAACAGGGCAGAGTTGGTCTTGTCCTCAGGTCAGAGTGCAGGGGCTGACTGCATTCAGGCAGAGCCACCGCTGAAAGCACTTGGTTGGCTTGGTTGTAAGCGTTACCGAAAGTGGGGTGGGAGATTTGTGCCTTGATAGTTTGCTGGTTTGCCATACCCTGCGGATCACCCCGAAAGTGGCACATAGGCTGAGTTGTCACCTTGTGACAACTCAGGTTGTGGGATCCAGTATGCAGTCTGGGCCCCATTTTGTCGTGTCTGGAGTGTTAGGGGTCACTGCCGAGGACTGGGAGATTCCTGACTCGGCGAGGGAGGTGATCGTTTCCTCTCTATGTGGAGTGCCGCATGTCATTGGAAAATTCGATGCCTGTCGGCTCCTTGGACCAAGCACTCCCTTTTTTCCTGTCTCCTTGTTGGGAGGAGGCAATAGACACCTGCCGAAACGGTAATTACTCCCAGTGAGGTCTCAAGCACAGGAACAGTTTTGTACTGGGTAAGGGGGTGCTATGAATTTTCCAATGACTCATCCGTGACCTTATTGAACGTTTCTCTTCGTGTCTCACAACAAATGGTGGCAGTCACTGCCTGTCCTCAAAACTCAACATCACACAACTCTACATGTACCTAATACACACACACATCCTTCTCTCAAATTCATAACTTATTACAGCAATTCCTACATCAATCTTGAAGTCTCCCTCTGGGCAGTCCCATGTCGGACCGCTCTTCTTCTCGTATCGACCCTAAGTGTCTTGACGCCCCTTTCAGTTTTTCTTCATTAACGTCTGCAACACTCGCGGCTTAATAATTTTCAAATTGGTGGAACACCACCTTTTCTCTAGTAGCCTCATCTTTTCCTCACCGAAACGTAGATGTCTGAGGAAACTGGAAGTAGCACTTTCTCTGTTCTCTCTATCTTTCTGTATCCTCAAATTCAATATAAAGTTCGATATTGCATCTATGTGCACAACGACCCAATTTATTCTCGTGCCTACGCTCTTGAATCTTAATGCTCAACCATTTGGCTACGACTGTAGTCATTCTAAAACTAACTCATCTGTGCTGTATAAATATGACCTAATTTCTCTGACTGAAAAAAAAAAAAACTGTTTAACTTCCAAAATGGAGCACATCCTGACTCTTTCCCTGTTACGGAGATCTCCATTCTTGTAGACTTCAATGTTCACTACCAGCTTTGGCTTTCCTTTCCCTTCACTGACCAACCTGGTGAACTAGCTTTTGCTACCTTCCACTTCCTAGAGCAATTAGTGCAACACCCTCGCATTCCTGATCGTCTTGGAGATACCCCAACTTTCTTGACCTTTTATCAACCTTTAATCCTTCTGCTTATGTTGTCACTCTGTCTTCTCCTTTGGACTCCTCCGGTCACAATCTCATATCTATATCTTGTTCTATCGCTTCAGTTCCTTCTCAGGAACCTCTAAAGCGGAGATGGTTATGACGTTTTGCCTTTGCTAATTTTGAGGACCTGAGGAGGTATTATTCCGATTTTCCTTGGAATGACTGCTGCCTCCCATGTCAGAGATCCGTCTCTGTGTGCTGAGAGCATAACAGAGATGATAATGTCTGGCATGGAGGCGTACATTCCTCACTCTCTCTCGCTCTAAACCTTGGAAGGTTTAGAGCGAGAGAGAGAGAGAGAGAGAGAGAGAGAGAGAGAGAGAGAGAGAGAGAGAGAGAGAGAGAGAGAGAGAGAGAGAGAGAGAGAGAGAGAGAGAGAGAGAGAGAGAGAGAGAGAGAGAGAGAGAGAGAGAGAGAGAGAGAGAGAGAGAGAGAGAGATCTTGGTTAAACTCGTTCTTGTGCTATAGAGAGGTGGCCCTCTGAAGTTACTTGAGTCTTCCATTAACTGAATTTCGTGTATTTTATATTTCTGTTCAGAAACATGTCACGTATGTTCTCCAACTAGCAGAAAACTCTTTCATCAATAGAAAATATCAAAATCTTTCTAGATATACGTCCTCTTCTGGCACCTGCCGAAAATATCTCTAACCTCTTTGGTTCTTCATCTTTCCCTCCTCTATTTCAACCTTTTCACTGCCATCTCATCTATCTCTAAAGGTGAACTCTTCGCTGAAGCCTTTGCTAAAACATCTACCTTGGATGATTCTGGGCAATTTTTCTTCATTGTCCCTCTCCCTCCGATTATTTCATATTATCCATTAAGATCCTTCGCAATGATGTTTTTCCATGCCTGAGCTGGTCCTCGGAAAGCTTATGGACCTTGCATAGTCAAAGTCTTCCAACTCTGTTTATTAACATCCACCTTTTCTTTTTGATAGAAGTTTCCTTAAATTCTGCCTGTTCCTAAAAAGCCCTCAGATTACTGTCCTATTGCTTGAATTTTCTCCCTCTTTAAAGTTATTTTTTTTTATTATATCGTCATCAGAAAGATCCATAAATACCTGCCACCTCAGAAGCTTATATCTGATCGCCAGTATTGATTCCGTTGTGGCAGGTCCTCTGGCTTTCCTTCCTGAATCTTGGCCATCCTCTTTTAGGAATTTTAGTGAAACTTTAGCTGTTGCCTTAGACATGTCTGGTTCAAAGCTTTGATTTCCAAACTACCCTCCTACAGCTTCCATCCTTCTCTCTGTAACGTCATCTCAAGTTTCCTTCCTGACAATTTTATTGCTCCTGTGATAGACGGTGACTTTTTCTATTCGTCTATTAGTAGCGGTGTTCCCCAGGGTTCTGACCTGTTACCCACTCTCTTCCTATTGTTCATCAATGATCTTCAAAGGCAAACGTCTTGTCCTATTCACTTCTACACTGATGATACCACCCTGCACTTTTTCTACGTCCTTTCATAGACATCCGATCCTTTTGAAATTAAATAGCTCATGCAGGGAAGCCACATACCGCCTGACTTCTGATCTCTCTGAAATCTCTGAGCAAAGTTAGTATTGTTCAGTGCCTCAAAAACTCAATTCATCCATTAACTCGATACAACCTTCTAGATATTTATCCCCACTCAGGTGTAAACTTCTACACTGAACATCGTCGGTCTGTCCTTTACTAATAATCTTAAAACTTCACATCTCATCTCAAGCTACAACATCTTTTCTTAGTCCTCTCTGGCCACTCTCTTTTTATTCATCAATGTCCTTCTAAACCAAACTTCTTGTCCTATCCACTCCTACGCTGATGATACCACCTTGCACTTTTCCACGTCTTTTCATAGACGTCCAACCCTTTAGGAAGTAAACATTTCATGCAGGGAAGCCACAGAACGCCTGATTTCTGATCTTTCTAAAATTTCTGATTGGGGCAGAGCAAACTTGGTATTGTTCAATGCCTCAAAAACTCAATTCCTCCATCTATCAACTCAACACAACCTTCCAGACAACTATCCCCTCTTCTTCAGTGACACTCAATTGTCCCCCTCTTCTACACTGAACATCCTCGGTCTGTCCTTTACTTATAATCTGAACTGGAAACTTCACATCTAAAATAGCTTCTATGAAGTTAGGCGTTCTGAGACGTCTCCGCTAGTTTTTCTCACCCCACCCCCAGCTGCTATCTCTGTACAAGGGCCTTATCCGTCCATGTGTGGAGTATGTTTCACATGTCTGGAGGGGTTCCACTCATACCGCTCTTTTAGACAGGGTGGAATCAAAAGCTTTTCGTCTCATGAAGTCCTCTCCTCTGACAGCTATTTTCATGCTAACTGCTCTTCTGATGTTGCTAACTGCATGCCTCCCCTCCTCCCGCGGCCTCGCTGCAGAAGACTTTCTTCTTTCTCTCACCCCTATTCTGTCCACCTCTCTAATGCAAGAGTTAACCAGTATTCTCAATCATTCATCCCTTTCTCTGGTAAACTCTGGAACTCCCTGTCTGCTTCTGTATTTCCACCTTCCTATGACTTGAATTCCTTCAAGAGGGAGGTTTCAAGACACTTCCTTCAATTTTTGAGTACCGCTTTGGACCCTTTTATGAGGCTGGCATCTCAGTGAGCTTTTTTTTTAACTGGATTTTTGTTGCCTTGCCCTTGGCCAGTGTCCCTCCTACATAACTCTGTACATGTATGGTGTACAGTCACTCATACCACTCTTATCATACCACGTTTTATCAACTCCTCTTCTCTAACTGACTCTTATTAGACTTTCTCATCGCCACAGTATTGCGTATCATGTTATCTTTTTACAGCTATTTTCACGCTGATTGCTGTTCTGGTCTTGTTAACTTCATGCCTCTTTTCCTTCTTTCATTGACCTTGCTGCTCAAGACTTTATACTTTCATCAACTTTCTGTCCATCCCTCTAATGTAAGAGTTAGCCAGTATTTTCAGTTAATCATTAATTTTTCTGTTAGACTTTGGAACTCCCTGCTTACTTCTGTGTTTCCTCCTTCCTATGATTTAAACTCCTTCAAGAGGGAGGTTTCAAGACAGTTGTCCTCCGTTTTTTCGATAACCGTTTTGATTTCCCTTTGGGGACTGGCACTCTAATGAGCCTATTTTTTTTAAAGTTTTTGTCTAATGATCCTCTTATATATATATATATATATATATATATATATATATATATATATATATATATATATATATATATATATATATATATATATATATATATATATATATATATATATATATATATATATATATGCAATGTTTCGGTGCCCTCTTTTTTCTCGATCATTTAATTAATTAATTCTCCCCATTCAGTTCCTGCAATCTTAATTCTATTTCCTAACTCTGCCCTATCTCTCCCCTGCCGCTGAGGTGCGTCTGATATTAAGACTTTATGAATTGGGAAAACCTGAAACAGTAAGACATTCATAAAAAAATAAAATAAAATAAAATAATGATAAGTTGAAATGAATGAATGAATAAATAAATTAATTAATGAATAAGGAAATAAATGAATATGATTAAAAGCAGTTAAACTACATACTTAAGGAACATTCCCAAGCATTTGTGTGAGTAGTACTAACCGCCACAAAACTTTTTGCATTTTGAAGGACTGATTATTGTGGTGAGTCCGTTAAGTATTTGCACATGTAAGAACAGCCTCTACAATTCCCTCTTTTGGCACATAGACCAAAGAGGAGTACCAACGATTGTCACAGCGGTTTACTTTAGAGTATTCCCTCGAGGTGTCGTAGGTGAATGGTTCGCGTTCCTGGAAGCTCCTCTCAGTGCGTCGGGCAACCACTTCCTCCGTCCAGTGTCCGATGATGCCAGTGTCCCTCAGACGGCTTATCAGTTGATGGAAGCGGCCATAGAAGGGTGCTCCTCTCCTGAAGGAACAAAGATACGTGATGAGCGATGGAGAAGATAATTATTATTATTACCATTATCATCATCAAAAAGTAGGCAGAGGATTTCAATACTACATGTAAAAATAAAGGTTGGGTCATACACTATACCTATACGTGGCCTTAGTTCCTCATTCCTCATTCCTCTGACACACCCAGATTAGTTATATAGTTTTATCATGAACTGGTTAGGTAACATTGTTCCTAGTAGAGGGGTTCCACAACTCCAAGGTAACAGAGATTATATGTTAGATATCAATGTATATTCAGAGAGAAAAATGATATGAAATCTTTGCGTGTTATTTAGAAACTACCACCAATGAAAATCAATCTGGCTGTATCTAAACGCTACCATACCATACAAAGTAAAAAAAAAAATTTAGCATCCAAGTAAAGCCCATATCAAAATTTCTCCAGAAATTTATTTAGGGGTCTTATGAAGTAGGAGTGGTAGATGAGGCAAAAGTATTTTCAACTATTCCTATACAAAATTATTTAGTGCCATAAATGGGTCAAACTGAAGCTGAGGACAGTAGAGAGGAAAGACTAAGACAGCTACTAACAGTCCTTGAGTGGAAATACCTAACCAAAAACCAAAAAGAGAATCTCAGCTCAATTGTACTGAAATACAATAAATTATTCATTCTTGATTCAAATGAAATTGGAACTTTTAACTTGCCACCTCCTAAAATTAACATTTTCAGCCCAACACCAGTAAGAATACTCATGTATATATGCCTGGCCGCTGCAGAAGAGATCATAGCAGAGATGCTGAGGGAAATAGATAAGAAACATAATAGAACCATCAACAGCCGCGTGGCTTGGTCCTGTAATGTTAGTTAACAAAGCCGATGGAACCAAAAGGATGTGCCTAGATTATCGGGCTGTAAATCAGCATTTAGCAGCAGACATTTACCCCCGACCACAGCTGGAAGAATTAGTGGAAGCAGCAGCAGGTCACAAGTATTACGCCACTCTAGATTTGAAAGAAGCTTATTTTCAAGTAACCGTACATGAGGACATGCGTGATGCCGCCACCTTCAGTGATGGTGTCTCTTTTTATAAATTAAGGAAGCTCCCTTTCGGACTTTCTTGTTCCCCAGCAATTTTTTTTTCTAGATAAATTGCTGAAACATTAGCCCCACTAGTAAGAGAAGGCTGGGTCAGAAATTACTTTGATGTTATTGTGTGCGGTGATGATTTTATTGCCCTAATCAGATTAGATAAACTATTAAAAAAAAAAATAACAGAGTAGAGCCAAACTAAACCTAAGTGTGCATTTGGACAAACTGAAGTAAAATTCTCTGGACACATCGTTTCCGAAAATGGCCGTCATCCAGACCCTGCAAATATAGGGGCAGTAGTGAGGATGAAACCTCCTACCAAAGTAAAGGAAGTACGACGTTTTATTGGCATGTGTGGGTTCTATAGGAAGCATATTCAAAAGTTTGCAAAAATTGCTGCCACACTCACTAAAATGACTAGATCAAATGTGGAATTTAAATGGACCCTAAAGCACCAACAATCTTTTTGAAACTCTTAAGTTTAAATTAGTAGAGGCCCCTGTGTTAGCAAAAGCAGATTTTTTTCAAAAGGTTTATAGTCATCACTGATGCAAGCAATATTCATGTGGGAGGAGTACTGAGCCAAATTCAAGATGACGGCACCTCAGCCATAATATTTTTCCACAAAACTTGAAGCTGCAGAAAATAGATACTTGACCACTGACAAAGAAGCCCTCGCTGTTGTACTATCATGCAGGCACTTCCAACATTACCTCTGAAATACAAAATTTACAATACTCACAGATCACCATCCTTTAATCAGCATATTCAAAACAAGAATTAAATCGACAAGAATGAACCGGTGGATAACTGAGATCAAAGAATATAATTTTGACAGTCTATGTAAGGGGAAAATATAATTATGTGGATGACCAACTTTAAAGGCCTGTGGCGACAATCCAGCAGATCAGTGGACTAGCTTACCTGGGAAAACCAAAGAAGAACTTAGACAATTACAAATGGAGGAGGATAAATGAAAAGCAATGCTTGAATACTTGGAGGGAGGTCAGATTCCAAATAAATGTTACCTCTGGACAACCCTCTTCGAATTCAAAATGTATGATGATTTATTGTATTATGTAACAAAACAAAAAGATGGCAATGTAAATTTCAACCTTGTAGTTTCGAAGTACCTTAAAGAGGAAGCCCTTAAATTTGCACATGTTACATCAGGCCAATTAGACCAAAAGAAAAAAATAACCAAGACTTAGAGTCTAATTTATTGGTGTAATCTGGTGGGAGATGTAAAATTCTTTGACAAAAGGTGCTCTTTATGCTTGCAAACAAAATGTAGGACTTCAACAACAATGGAAGGAATTGCCTGCTGTACATAAGGCTTTAAATAGGATAGGGATAGATTTAATCGACATGACTGCAGACATCAATAATTATAGGTATGTACTCACAGTAGTGGATCATTGTTGTAGGTACACTATGGTCTGACCATTTTGAATTGGGCGTTCACGCGTTGCCCTTTCCGGGGATCCACCGGCCTGCGGCGTTGCCACACTTATACCAAGACGCACCTCATGTCAGGTACTTCCTAACTCAAAATTAAATGGTGTTGTTGTATATAACTATACACTGTAATGCTCTAAAAAGGCATATTAGTGTTACATGTTTTTTTTTTAATGATACTTGCTTTGTTTTTTTTTTTTTTTTGTTTTTTTTTGCAAACAACACAATAATCGGCAGAGTTTCCTCCAGGCATTGTTACGTCTCCATGGGTGACTGAGTGAGGTCATACGGTCAGAGTGACCGTGTTAATTCATAGTCACTTCCTCTCGCGCTGTCAGCCAGGATGAAATCTCTCCCGCTCGCTCTCGTCACCACAGCCGAGAAAAGGGCTTACTTATTCAGTAAATAAGTATTTTTTGGAAGAAAAGGCTAATAGGGATCATTACTTGACCCCTCAAAAGCTGTTGCCCGAACGGCGAAAGCCACCGACGTGCCTTGACTTTTACCTCGATGGTGGTGACTAACTAAAGTGGTTGTAACTAAAGAATAACATCATAGTTTAAGGGAAATATCATATCTAAAAGAAAACCTATCACTTATAAAATAAATTCATAATGAATAGAGAGAGAGAGAGAGAGAGAGAGAGAGAGAGAGAGAGAGAGAGAGAGAGAGAGAGAGAGAGAGAGAAAGGAGAGAGAGAAAGGAGAGAGAGAGAGAGAGAGAGAGAGAGAGAGAGAGAGAGAGAGAGAGAGAGAGAAAGGAGAGAGAGAGAGAGAGAAAGGAGAGAGAGAGAGAGAGAGAGAGAGAGAGAGAGAGAGAGAGAGAGAGAGAGAGAGAGAGAGAGAGAGAGAGAGAGAGAAAGGGGAGAGAGAGAGAGAGAGAGAGAGAGAGAGAGAGAGAGAGAGAGAGAGAGAGAGAGAGAGAGAGAGAGAGAGAGAGAGAGAGAGAGAGAGAGAGAGAGAGAGAGAGAGAGAGAGAGAGAGAGAGAGAGAGAGAGAGAGAGAGAGAGAGAGAGAGAGAGAGAGAGAGAGAGAGAGAGAGAGAGAGAGAGAGAGAGAGAGAGAGAGGCAGCTTGACTGATGAAGGAGATTTTTCTCAAATTCTAATGATTCATAGGCAAGTATAGATCTCTGATAGAAATAAATTTGCATGAAATGTTGATTGTATATGCAGAGAAAGAGAGAGAGAGAGAGAGAGAGAGAGAGAGAGAGAGAGAGAGAGAGAGAGAGAGAGAGAGAGAGGTGGTGTGTGGGGAGCGAGGTTATCAACGACACATAGGTTCTAATGTAATAATTGCCCAGTACAAGGTTCGGCAGCGTTGCAGGCCGGGGAATCCTCGAAATGGTCAGACCATATATTTTACCCACTCAAAAGTAATAATACTGAGGAGGTAGTCAGACACATGGCAAATTATGTAGCAAATTTTGGAAGCCCTAGAGTCATAGATAATGGTGGGGAATTTACATCACAGGACTTCAAGGAGTTCTGCAGGAAGCCCCAGATGGAGGTCCACTACACCACTTCATAATATCACCCTCGAGGAAGCCCCATTGTTGAGCGCCTCACAGAGGCATATGTCCACTCCGAGAGAGCCGGTTCCCTCTCGACTGAGAATTCCACTCTACCTGTGTTTAAATATAAAAAGAGGTATGATGGGAGACAGGTCACTGGATCACCAGGGACGTGTTCTAAATGAACACAAGACCTCAGTCTAGGTATAAAACGAAGAATATTAAGAAGAGAGAGAAGAGAAATTGAGAAAAAGAATAAGAGAGCAAAACTGATCACCAAACACAACACCACTCACTCTAACTTATGTTTCCTGTTTTTGATACGTGTGATCACTGGTATGGATGATGTTTTACATACATTGTTATTTTTTGTACAATTTCTGTTTTAAATGTCTATTATGTGATATGTTTAAATTAAGGAACATTATGTGATAAGGATCTTTTAAAATTCATGGGGTATAACAGTATCATGGGACAAATAAAGAGAAAAATTCAAATAGAGAAAATAGCATGAATCAAATAATAATCCTGTTTAATTATTATTATTATTATTATCATAGTCTAAAGGGATGGACAGAAATTATAAATTTAACCTCTCTTTTTGGATACGTAAGTAAAACTTTGCACATACTTTTGAAATCACTAAAGCTTTACAACAAGAAAATTAAATGAAACTGTAAGCTTGAAGTTGTTAAATTACATGTTGATAACTGAAATAAAGAAAGCGAGGGCACAGGAATACATTCCTTGAAGAAACGAGGCAAAACGAAAAAAACAAACAATGTTTCCGGCTTGTGCTATGCCAGTCATACGAAAAATCCCCATCACAAGATGTTGTAGATTAAATGGAAATATGTTAAAACTGACAACATTATGTATTAGGGAGAAATTCTTTGTTAATATTTAGATCCTAAAAAAATATTAAAAGACCATGTTAGATTTTGGGAGTATGTGGGACCATTAGCAAAAATGTTCAAGATTATTCTGTGAGTATAGAAGGGGTCTAAACTATTAGTAATATTGCCAAAATTATGACTTATAATTGTGGGAGAAGGACCCATTTGGGTGTAATGCAGCTACTATATAAGGTTCGGTGCGCATTTTCGCGAGAGACACTAACCGACTATCATCGTGAGAGAAGAAACATGTAAATTCCCTTGCCAGTTAGCTTACTTAGTACTTCAGAGAGGAGGGAAAGCAAAATTTAAGATATAAACATTTTGGATGAACCGTGGTTAATTTTATTAAATGGTAGACAGATGTAAATCCACTTTGCCAGTCAGATTTTAATACTATTGTGGATGGGGGGAGAAGCTAAATTTAGGATGTGAAACGTTTAGGGTGCAGTGTTTTTTGTAGAATGTACCAGAGATACCCTTGTGATAAACACACAATTGGATGCAACACCTACACAATCGAGAATGTATTTTACCAAAAAAATTCCTTTGGCACACCCAGATTAGTTATGAATTATTTATTTATATATATATATATATATATATATATATATATATATATATATATATATATATATATATATATATATATATATATATATATATATATATATATATATATATATATATATTTTTTTTTTATCATGAACTGATTAGGTAAAATTGTTCCCAGTAGAGGGGTCCCACAACTCCAAGGCAACAGAGATTACTTGTTAGATGTCAGTGTAAATTCAAAAAGATGATATGAAATCTTTACTTATTTAGAAACCACTATCAATAACAATCAATCTGGTTGTCATGGAATTTTCCAGTGCCCTATATACCTCCGGCCAAATGCTACCATACCACACAAGGTTAAGAATACTTGGCAGAAACCATGACTAGTGACAGCTACTCTATTAACTTTTTGTAACATTAACAACAATCAATCAAAATAAAGCAAACAATATAAAACAAAATTATCAACCAACTTAATCAAAACCAAAGAAATTTAAATCAAAGAACCAGATATTAACTTAAGATTTGAAACCAAATTTCAATCTAAACATAACCTAAATCCTTGTCCGCCACCGCCCTCTTCTCCCGTGACATTGGCTTAAATTTTAATCTAAACATAATATAAGCCCCTAATCACCAGCGTGACATCTACATCATCAATATCTGATAATAATCAACTTATCAGCCCAACTGCCACCCAAATTGCCATCTCTCCCACGTGCGTCATCTCATAAAGAAAGGAGGGCCTCTACGCTCTGCGCAACACGACACACAGGCTGAATCGTGTGAGTGGGGAGGGGGAGGAAAGAAAGGGAGGAGGGGTGGCCGGAAGGCATGGGATGCGCTCCACACTGATTAGCCCACTTTATCGGCGGTCTTGAGATTTATTTCCTTTGCTTGCTCCTCTTCATACATGCACACACATTATATACAAAGTAAATCCGGGAGAGACGGATCACCTTTTTTCAAAACCTCATATTTCAATTATACATGATGGACACAATTCTTTTATTTTTATATAAAGTATACTTCAAGGTCTTTAACATTTATTGTCCTTGGTGATGAAATGTAATTGTGTGTATATATATATATATATATATATATATATATATATATATATATATATATATATATATATATATATATATATATATATATATATATATTCATTTATTTATTTATTTATTTAAAAAGAAAACTCACGTGTGGTCCATCTCTCCCGTACCACTTGGATGAGATGGACCACTGAGTAAGGGAAAGATAAACTCTAAAGTTTGGTAAGGAAAAAAGACAGGTTAAGGATAGAAAAGAAAAAAAAAACTATTCTTAGAACATTCATTTATTTTACATAACCAAAATATTTCCTGTGTACTTGTGTAGCATTTCTTCATCAACACATTCCGGTAAGTACAGAAATAATAATAAAATGGAACTTAACACTACTACTAAATATACTGACTCCATGGAACAGCCATACAGCAAAGTTATTTAACTAAAAAAATATCCTCTAACATGACATTATTTATTTTATATGAGGTTTGCGTCTTCCGCATTGCTGACACTTATTGAGGTAATTGATACAGTCTTCATGGAACCATCGTGAACAAGATGCACCTGAGCCAATAATCTGCTTTACTGGTAATATCATTGTAGTCCTCACCGCATCCAACACATTCATCATCATTCCAGGCAGTGCTATCATTACTCTCCTCATATACAGCAGCATCTTCATCTTCAGAAGAGTCACTGCTTTCCATTGTCTTTTTTCTTGGCCTTTTCTATTTTTCCTTCTTGGCTGGGGCATGACTTTTCCACCCTTTGACTTATATTTTCATCTGAATGTAGAATCTTAGAAACACTTGCTGCTTTCCCAAGTGCACTGATTTGCTTTTTGACAACAGGTACTGGAGAGGTTGCATTCAGCAATTTGGTTGGTGCATTGACTTCTTGGTGGGTGACTCCTGACAGGTACTTCAGGTTACTTGGTTAACTTGATACTTGGTTAACATTTGTGGCAAATCAGCATCTTTTTCCTGAGAACCACAAATTTTTGCGTTATTTGAATCAGTCATAAGCACAATCTAGAATACTGAATCTATTTAAAGGAATTATTCCCTTAGCCTTAAAGCCAAAGACTGCATTTTCAACTATATCTGATTATGACCATACAAAACCCAACTTTTTCGACCACGTCCCTGTTTATTCCCAATGGTCTATTCAGAGACGCTTTCCGATTTTCTGATGGTCAGGGTTTCGGAAAAGAAACGAGCGCAACAAATCGTACCCTGCTTTTTCTGTCTCTTTATCAAAATTATGCTTAATGTTGAATTTTTGGGCCAATACGAAGGCCATCCCCTGCACATCTGCGCTTGTTGGGGCGAAACCTCGTGCCTGTAGTTTCTTGATGTGGTGAACCATTTTCCTTTCGTTTTCTGTGCCTAACAAGCACGGTGGTCCTAGGGTTCCTTTGCTAAGGTTATATCGCTCGTTTGCGACAACGTCGTTATAACTCAAAAATAGCAATTTTTCACGAGAGCCATTTTAAAGAATGAAAACACTCTCAATATTGTGAATAGTCCCAAAAGACCATAGCTGGAATATTTTTTGAAACATCAAATAGTCCTTTAAAGTTTATAGAGATTGAAATAATTATATCTTCACTAATCAAACCTTTATTTAAACTTTTATAATGCTTTTTTTTTTAATATGACGTTCTTCATAAAAAAAATAGTAGACCTCTCATGTACTATTTTGTTTTGTGCCATTATTGAAAGGAAAATAATCACCAATATGTTACTTAATTATGTATTGTTCATTGCTTATGACTTTGACAAGATTGATGATAATACATTTTCTTATTATGAAAATGATAGATACTTCCTAATAAATGAAAGATATTGACTGTAACACAAAAAGATATTAAAAAAAACATTGTTATGAACATAATAGATTCCTCCTAATTATAATTTTTTTCAAATATATATATATATATATATATATATATATATATATATATATATATATATATATATATATATATATATATATATATATATATATATATATATATATATATATATATATATATATATATATATATATATATATATATATATATATATATATATATATATATATATATATATATATATATATATATATATATATATAAACAACCTCATGAACATAATAGATTCTTCCTAATTATCATTTTTTTCAAATAAAAAATCCTTATGAACCTAATAGATTTTTCCTAATTATAATTTCTTTCAAATATGCCTATATATATATATATATATATATATATATATATATATATATATATATATATATATATATATATATATATATATATATATATATATATATATATATATATAAACAACCTCATGAACATAATAGATTCTTCCTAATTATCATTTTTTTCAAATAAAAAAATCCTTATGAACCTAATAGATTTTTCCTAATTATAATTTCTTTCAAATATGCCTAAGGAATTAGACAACTCAAAAATTTTCAAATAAATGAAAGATGGACTGTATAATAAAAAAAAAAACATTATAAAATAAACATCTATTTAATATTCCATTCAAATAATATGTACCAAATGAATTAGCATACAACAAAACTTAATATCGTAATAGGCATACTAAATTTGTATTTTAACTCATTTCATTAAGATTGATTTCATTTACAGGTCTTCATAAAATTTATGATGGCATCGTGGAATCAGATTTTTATTACAAAGGTCCATCAAGTCTTTTTTCTTGTTAGCAGGCAATGTAAGTTTGCTGGAGTAACATGGCAATAAGTCATTAATGGAGGTGGCTTTATTTGAGTTTTTCAAAATTTTAAGCTCCTTATAGTCTGAACCATAGGAATGTTTACAAAAAACTGACAGTGGTGACTGCTTTTCAAATTTCATTACTTTAACATCAGAGAGTTGAAGAGTCTTGCAATTGATAGGTCCCATTTCAGTAGCTAGAGACTTGATGTTCAAGAAATCTTTGTAACAAAGCTCTTTTACTACGAAAGGCTGTCCTTTCTTTCCAGCAGTTCGAATTGCCGTTACGTAAGTTTCCGGCACATAAATGGGTCCACTTTTTAAAATTCTCTTTACTTCTCTTTCAATTAGGGAATGGGCAGAGTCACCCTCATTTTGGGTATGCCCTTTTATTAGAAACTTGTGTGTTATTAAAGTTACATTTGGCAAGTTGTTTACTGCATAAAGGTAAAGTGCCATCATGAACTTATTTTTCTGTTGGCCAGAACAGTTATCTGAGTAAAAAATTATGTCAGTTTCTCCTGCCTCACACAAGGTTTTAATGTAATCGAGAACACAGGTCCCAATTTCATTAACCCCACGTTGGCCATTAGTTTCATTCCAGACATAGCAATTACATGAGTTTGTTTTAGCATTGTAAATAGTAAAATTTAAAACATTCAGCTTTGACTTGTAATAAAAAACTGAAATGTCCCCTTTTGGTATCTGCATTACAGCCTGAAGGTCATAAACAGCAACAACTGCATCACTCTCAGTTTTATCTTTATGTTTTTCATTTCTTGACATGTCTTTTTCTTTGTGGTGATTTTCATAGCTTCCTTGAAGGCGCTCTTTCTCTTCATTCTCCGCATTATGATAAGATGAACAAACATCGCATTGGTCCTTTTTAGGAACAAAAAAAAAAATATTATACTCTGTGGTAAAAATGCGATAAAACAGAGTGTAATTGGCATAAGGTACCTTTTGTTGTTTGGACTTCTCAACATAATCGCGGTGAATTTCTGCAATTGTTTTTGAGCCGCATATGAATATCCTACTTGATGTAGCTCTCGTATAGTGACTCTCTATCTGAGGGATAGACTCAATATGTGCCTTGACGCCTTTCCTAATTTCAGGATCAACAGTTACTTGATTACCATGTTGGCCTCTCTTATCAGGTTCCATAAGAACATTAGCAACTCTGCTTTGCTTTGCTAAAGCTGTTCTTATTGGCCAGTCATTGATATCAAGTGTGTTCTTGAAAAAAAGTTTGCAAACACGAATTTCATTCTGACCAACCATGAAGTGAAAGGAACTGTTATTGTTCCTAGGTTGACGGTTGCCTCCCTCACGAACATACCTGTATTTAGGTCTAACAGTTTTAATGCAGTTTGAAATGAACTGCCACTGTTGAGCAATGTCTCCTAATGCCCAATAAGAGTCAAAGAGTTTTTGCCTTTCTTCTTCATTTATCTGTTCTGAACATTTAATTCGACATTTATTTCCACATAGCAGTTTCATTTTCCTTTCTGGTCTTATTTTCTTATTTTTGCTTATATAAGCCTTTCCAGAGTTCCTTATTTTTTTTTC